>NW_015115964.1:0-4810 GCF_001443285.1 Poecilia latipinna
TGGTTTGATAGTATGTGTGAGAGGGTTTGACTGTGAATGTGAGAGGGTTTGACTGTGAATGTGAGAGGGTTTGACTGTGAATGTGAGAGGGTTTGATAGCGAATGTGAGAGGGTTTGACTGTGAATGTGAGGGTTTGATAGCGAATGTGAGAGGGTTTAATAGTTTGACAGTATGTGTAAGAGAGTTTGATAGTAAATGTATGAGAGTTTGATAGTACGTGTAAGAGAGTTTGTAGGTTTTGGCCTATGGGGCCTCTCATAATGAAACAACAGACACACGGAAGTCACGTTATTGCTTGGATTTTACAGCGCCACGTTAAGTCCCTGAACTTCACATTTTAACAGAAAAAAAGCACAATGTGACTTGGATGTAACGAGTAATGCGACGGTTTTGTAGAAATGTAGTGAAGTAGAAGTACAGATACTTACTGTAAAATGAAGTGGAGTAAAAGTCGAAAGTATCCATTATTAAATCTACTTAAAGTACAGATACACGAAAATTGTACATAAGTACAGTAACGAAGTACAAGTACTTAGTTACTTCCCACCACTGCTTTTCAGACAACCAAGAACACAGATAAGTACGTTGGCGGTTATGTATGTACGTATAATTTTGACCAAACGTTACTGGCATCAGCTGACAGTGAAGTAAATGTACCACTAGAGATGCTACATTTTGACTCATGGAAGATGTACCAATTTATTGGTTCTAGTTGATTTCTATTTTTTATTTATTTGCTAAGATAGATATATATTTTTGCTATTCCCACTATTTTTTTTTCTCAAAAACTGCACTTTGAGTTCCCTCCATGTTGAGCTGTTTGCACTGTTTACAAACACAACACGGTGTGTTTGCAAACGGTAGTGTGTAGCACCATACAGCTTTATATACATAAAATGTAGAAATTTTAAATGCGGAAAGAATATTTTAATGGAAGCTATCTTTCAGCTTTAATTAGGGATGGGCAAACATGGCATAGCTGCTCCCTCCACCCCCAGATTTTTGTCAAAATGCTCAGGAAAGAAATGTTGCTTCAAACTCAACATTTTTGAGATAATGTAATGTTTTTTGGTTTACAGTATTCAAGTTGACCTGTTTAAAAAAATACATTACTTTTTTGCATTCGTTTCGTTTTTGCATTTATTCACCTTTTGTCATAGAAGTACATTTGCAGGACATTTTATTCCTGCAAATAAAATTTGCTTATATATGTGCAAAAGTTCTACCATGTTTATACATATATAAATAACTGAGAGAATTCTGTATTTTAGCCATTTATATCATGATTTACCATCTTGGTGAATGAAGGTGAAACCAGCCGAGCATAGAAGGTGTAAGATGAAGCTTTATTTCTTCGATTCTGGTGCCTATCCAGACAATAAACTGAGGTACTGCCTTAACTGAGAATCCTGATAGCACAGGTGAACTTAAATACACTTGAGACAAATTCAATAATAAATTCAAGCAGCTGTGGTAATTAAAGCCCAGGAGGCGGGAATAAGGAAACGACCAGGTCAACAGAAACACAACATGGCAATTTATATACATTTACAGTCAAAGAAAAAATTTGACACAAATGTCTGTCTTGTAGATGAGGATGAAGATGCTAGTGACATCGCGGTAGGAGAAATACAACCTTGTCTGGACCCTCACTGACGCCTCTTCTGTTGAGGGTCATAGTAGAACTATAACATTAGGCAAAGTTCAGAAGGTTTTTTTTCTTCTTTTTTTCGTGCTTCAATAAATTCACAGGCAAAATTGTTCTCTAATTGTAGGCACAAATTATGTAACAGTGGCCCACTGTCTCTTTGTATTGTTGTTGTCTCCTTAGAATCTGCAGTGCAGTCTTTATGTGCAGACATGCTCTCATCACATTCATCAGACAGTGAGCTGTTGCTCATGTCCCTTAAATGGTGATGCATTGATGATACCGAGATGACGTCCTCAAGAAAAGATTCAAGTCTCTCCTTCAGCCTACTGAGAAGAACCCAGAGGACAATTAATCATGCCAATCCTAGTTTTGGCCTACTTTAAAAAAAATATACAGAATGTTGAAACCATTTTTTTCATTACACTGACAAAATACCACAACTTAGTTGAACGATGCAATTTTTGCACACCAACAACTGTATTTTATATAGTGCAATTACAAATTGTATTTCTGACAGTGTTTCATTTAAATCTTAAGTCTGCCTGGGACAGTTACATGGCAACACTGTTTCTGTTGGTGTACCTCCGGCCTCCACCACTCAGTGGAAAGAGGAGGGCTGTGAAGATCGTTGTTCAAGAAGCTCTGAGCCATATTGTCCAGTTTGACAAAGTAATGGGCCCAACCTTTAGTAAAGTGTATGTTATTGTGAAGTAGGGAATCTGTTATCTGATTCATTTTTGTTCTACTGAAAAATTTCTTTCAGTCATGTCGCAGCCTTCGACAGATCACAGCCTCAGTTCAGGGGAGTCAGCCCTATGTTTTAGCAGTTGGAACATCGTGTCACACCATCAATGACTTCTACATTGTTGTGGATCATCAGCTTATTCCCTGCAAGGCTAAGTCTTCAGTTTCAGCCTCTGATTAACTTTTCGTGGCATGCCATTTGTGCCATGAAGGGTATTAGTGCATACTAATAGCCCCAAAACATCAGTTTGCAATAGCATACCCCTGGGAGTCATTGTCTTTAAATGTACTATGGACCTGTAAAGACAGTGAATGAGTGAGTTAACAAATGAGGACATGGTGGTTGATGACGTGCATGCTGACATGAACTGTGTGGTTGATGTGGGGGTTGCATGTGATGCCACGGATTATCATACTGGTCTTATTGTGTGTTCCAAGTTTGAAGATTTTGTCAAATAAGGGACATTATTGTTTTTCAGGGAATTATTTTCTTGCTGTCAAACACTGAGATTCTTGGATTTGATTAGTATTTTCAGTCCTACCATGTGGTGAAGGGAAATGAGTCTGATGCTTCTCTGCAGTTGACCAGTTGCATTTTTCCAACCTTTGCGTTCTGACCTACAGACAACATAATGGTTTTGAGAGGAAAGATCTGTATGTGATCCTTGTTACAGACGACTTTGAGACATGACTTATTCTTGTAGGTTTTAGAATAGCTCTTTTTACATAAACTGTTGTAGAAAAAATTGCATAATACTGCTGAAGTCATTCAGCACTTTTTGTTAAGTAGGGTTGTCTTTGTTCAAAATGGATAAGATGTAATCCAGTGCTAAATGTTTAGGCCATTCTGGCATTTAAAATTGGATTTTTATATTAATGATGTGCTTTTTTTTTTAGCTTAAGTTGGGGTGTACTTGGAACTTTTTTGATCATATTATGCTGTTTTAACAGTTCTGTTATTTGTTTTAAAATAAAGTCTAATTGGACTTTCTGTTTGCCCGTTAATGTGTGATTATATTTAAAGTGAGAGTTAATATTTCTAAGATTGTATCTTTGTAAGAGAGCATTCAAAGCTATAGTACACAATAATACAAGTGTTAAAGATAAACTCTTTAAAGCTAGAATTCACTGTTTTGGTGATAAATAAATTCTTTTCCATGGTACATTGTACTCTGCCAGTTGATTTTTATTCTCTGTCAGTCTTTTACAGTCAAATGACATCTGTAAACGAGTTCATTTATATTCTCAAACTCCCATTAATCTTTGTACTCTATATAGTTGTACTGTTTTCATTTTTTTTTCTCTTTTCTTTATTTCTACTGGAGAGTTCCAACAAAATTTTGCTCAATATGTACCTTATGTGTAGCTGAATGGCAATAAAGTCTGTCTATTTCTATAGCTTTTCTGTTAAGTTCAACAGAAGTGACATTGTCAGTGAGTGTTTTCCGGTGCACAATGCATGCTTAGAAGCTTAAAGTGCATCTTCCACCTTAAACATATATTGAAGCTTTTGTATCATAACAGGTCTGAAATTCACATTCATGGTGCAAAAATGGCCCATATTTCAAAACAAACATGTGAGTGCCTCCTCTACCTGCTTACTGCACTGCCTAAAAACAGTGCCCCTAGCAACAACTGTTAATGATGTAGATGGAGAGAACGTTCCAGACCATGCAGCTAAAACACTGAATAAGACCTGGAGGACGTGACCAATATTGAGCATTAAATTGGCTACATGTTTAAGATTGAAGGCTTACAAGTGAGCCAAAAGCTAGAACTATTGACAGCATAGTAAACAGAGATCATTTAAATAGTGGAAGAGCAGGCATTGGAATGGAAAACAACATGCTCACAGGCAGGGCTGGCCCAAGCCTCCATGGGGCCCTAAGCGGAATTTGGTTTTGGGGCCCTCTAGTTCTGCTAACAATGTGGACTGGCTGCAATCAGGAGCCCGATCATTAAATCATTCACACACCTGCTATAAACGTATTGCATTTCTGGCAGTGCTGTTTACATTATATACATGTATAATATAGGATACATTTATTGCCCAACTGATTTATTGACCAGTCGATTTATAGGCTCCATTTTCCTTAATTTTGGGGGATCGCGATCTGCTGATACTTACATGTGAAGCCCATCTTATCCCCTAATCTTATCTTCCTCAGCAAAGGTTTAAAAATCAGCTTCTGTCCACTTCTGCTCTACAGTGGGTTACTGCACTGCCTAAAAACAGTGCCCCTAGCAATTTTTTTTTCTCTTTTCTCTTTTCTTTATTTCTACTGGAGGGTTGCAACAAAATTTTGCACCCCTGGGGGTGGGGGACTGATAGACCCCCCCCCACCAGGTCAAGTCTGCACGTTTGTAGTTAACAATATTCACCCCACTGTTGCCAACTCAGTGACTGTCTTGCT
>NW_015115964.1:8686-11917 GCF_001443285.1 Poecilia latipinna
AGCTAAACAAATAACCCGCAAAATTATTTAAGTCATCGAGCTGCGATGCAAGACTCTGGTTCTGCTCTCGCTGTTGAACCGCTGCTACGCGCTACAGGTAGTAATATTTCAGTCATAGGACAACTGACATAAGACTATCGACAGTAGATGATACACAAAGACCCGGCAGGGAACAAGAGACACAGGTGAGTATAAACACACAGGGAATTAGATAGTCAGGTGAAACAAGGGACAGCTGGGACAATCAAGGGGCAGACGACACAGGCACTAAATAAACATACAGAAAACCAAATCCTCAGAAAAACCCAGGTACCACCAGATCGGAAAAAAGGATTTTTAGAACTGCAGTTAGGCCTTTGCCTAACACTGGACTGGACCCCTAGAACTGCAGTTCTGAAAACTGTCAAAGATTTGACAATTTACATAACACTGTTTACTGGTATAGAAATCTTTTAGACCTCAGATGCATTTCCTTTAAGTATTTTCCTGTTTCTTTTCCTCTCAAAACTTTAATTCAACTTAGAGTTTAGTACTTAGAGCTGTAAATCAACCATGAAACCTAGTGTTTAAATTTCAGAGAGGGAGACATTGAGTAACTACCCTGAAACCTTCATTAGGGAATGAGGAAGCCGAGCAGACTTTCAATTTACCTTTCAATAATGTACCAAACATGCTTAAGGAGCAGTACCGCACTGTACACCTCTGTACCATGTACAAGTAGTACATGATGGTACAGTGCGGTACTGCTGGACTCAGCTGAGTGTGTACAGCAGACCTTTTGATTTCCACCTCTGGCAGTTCTTGCTCCATATTTATTGATCACCATGCCACTCAAAACAATGAAGTGATGCAAACAGCACAGGTTTGAAGCTGTAGGAAAGAATACCATTCCCTTTGATGAAACAGTTTACCACATAGAAAAGGTAAGCACAAACAGAAGCAAAGGGTAGCAGCAAAGGAGAGACACTAAATTACACTTGAGGCCAACACATACGCTGCAAGAAGAGAGAAATTAGTTATTTTACTTGAGGTGGAAAGAATAAGAAGAAATATCTTTCTGGCTAGGATATGTTGCTTCAACAACCTTGTGTAAGTTTTAATAGTTCTCTCCTACTGCAGCATTTGTATACAAGTTTCCAGAAACCACGTAAGAAAAAGATTCTGCCATTGTGGTGTTGCAAAAACTCCAAAAAAGACCTGCACAAACAGAATAAAGTTACTCTTTATGCAACCTTAGGACAAAACAAAAAAAACTGTTTCTTTTAAAGACTGTCTATAAGCCTTTACACCTTATTGCAATCAAAAAACTTATCTTGTTTACACATTTTTTGGTAATGATTCATATGTAACAAAATGGGAATATTGTTCAGTTAACTATAAAGTGATCATACTACCAGACCTGAACTGTCCTCCTTATACTGTTAGGAAAATGGTTTGGATGTTCGGGAGCAACCACAAAACAAGTGAGGCTCATCAACATCAAGCTGGGAACCTGTCATTTCTTCATGTCTTTTTGTTTCAGCAATCAAATCAATTTTAACTCCAGTTTCTGAGAATTGCTTCGTTATCTTTTGCAAGTAACTGGAACTACTGAGTATAGAAATAAATTTTCTTTGTGCTATGTGCATGGAGATTTTATTTAGAAATCCTTAAGGTAATTTCATCACAGCTGCATAATTGTATATGTTCCTCCAATGTTATCTTTGTGATTTTTTGTTGTGTCATTTTAATTTACCTTTGCTATTTTATCACAGTTCTATCTCCATAAAGAACATGGATTTGTTTGCTTGGAGAGCTCATTATTTACTGGGGACCAAATATATTGTGGGAAGGCAATGGCAGCTGACAGGGAGAGAGAGATTTCAGTTTTTTGTGAAAACTCTTGGCTTATATTAGGAGTCATCTCCAATAAAAGGAATGGTTTTTGCACAGATAGAGCAACAGCAGTGCCTCTCTCTGCAGAGGCTGACTTTACCTCTGTCAGCATTTCATCTAAGGACCAATGTGCAAAGAGCATATTGCACATTGGTGCAATTGCCCCTTAAATATCAGGGGCAACTTCTATTAACAGTCATGCTAAAGGGGGTTGCACATTAGTGATCCACTGAGCCACATTAGCAGCAAGAGTTTTAGTTTTATAAGCATCTGCAACTGCAAACAGGCACTACGCAAGAGAAATATGTTAGCATACATTTTTACATGTGACTGGACAGCATGTTATTTAGGAGTGAGTGTCTAACAGGACTCACCTTTCAGAAAATAGCAGAGGTAATGTTTATAAGGTTTACTTTTTTCCAGCAATATGGAAAAATCATTTTATTTGGCCCAGGGTTCTGAGTTGTGGATAAGCATTCTTAGTGCTTGCAGGTAATCTCTCTGTCACACTGAATGCTGTAAAAATAGACTGGGTACATGCAGCTGAGGTGACAGAAAACAGGTCCATGCCACAGGCCTCCATGCTTGACTGCTTCTAATGACAGTTAATAAGCTTAGCAGAAAATGTAAGGACACATGTTTGGAGCATTATTTCTTTTTCCTAACAATGATTCCTGACAATAAGAAGTATCTTAAGGGCAACAGTGACTCATTAGGAATCATTATGTTGATTATTTTTAATTGTCCAAAATAAGATTATATGGGGATGCTAAGAACCAGACATACTAAAGTCACTAAAATGTTGACTATTTTACATTTAAATGTCTAAGGTAATTATATCTCTCTCTGAATTACATGTCTTTTACATTTTCAACAGAGGTGAGAAAGTAAACTCTTTTAATCTCAACATCTTGTCTTCTTCTTTTTCTATTGTTTTTTTTTTTTTGCATTATTTTGTCACATCCACATTCCATATTTCAGTCGTCATCAACATATCAAACTGCTGCTATCAAACTGTACCCCAGCCAGTTTCACTGTCTGTTAAACACATTTTGACACAAAGTGAAGCTAAGTTTAGTTTTGCTTAGCTTTCATTTAAAGGTAATTATATATTCCTGGTCCCCGGGTGGTGGAAGGAAATGTGTTTTCTCTTACTTTGTTGTACTCATCAGTTCATTTTCCCCTGAGAGTCCTTAATGCAACATACTCCACCTAATTGATTACTACACACAAGCAACAATATCATACTAAAAGCATGCATGTATAATTTCCTACATGGTGTGTAGGAAATTATTTGGTTTAGGTTGATAACGTTTCAATAATTTATTCTTAACTATAGTAACACACACACGCACG
>NW_015115964.1:15959-24787 GCF_001443285.1 Poecilia latipinna
CGTGCTAGTCTCCGCGTCCTGACCGAAATCGACTCAAACCCTTCCGCGATCGATGTGTTGCACCCCTACTCTAGCAAAGCACGAAGAGTTCAGAAACAATATGAAATGGGAGGCAGGGGGGTGGGGGGGTAAAAAGCTATTTATTAACTGATTAAGTCGTGTTTTAGATTGTTCTTGAAAAACTAATCAGTCATGGCTGATTAGTGGGTGCACAGTGAACCCATTGATTTTTTTTCTTTTTTTACAGCAGACAGCCTCTCCCCTCTCTTGCAGGTACTGCGTACCCCAGCTAAATCTTTTAGGGGTACACAGTACCCGACCATACCCGCCTACTTTCACCCCTGGGCGGAACTGTCTGTCACTCACACCTGCACTTGGCAGGGGATTAATTAACGTAGCAACAGAACACAGAGCAGGGCAGAGGAGCTGCTTAGGACTACAAACACACCATAACTGTAGTTCTATCTATGGCCAAGACTAAGTTAAAAGAGAGGCCTTAGCGGCATGTTAGAACTACAACATGGCGGAACTGTCAGTTACTACAGACGAGGACTTATCTGGTATTCAGAACTACTTGTGTTTTGAGCATTATATAACTGATTTAACCCAATCACTATTACACATGGTATTAGTGTGACCATTTCAAATGCTTACTGAAAATTTCAAAATAAAAGCCTTGACAACTTTTACATCATGTAATTGCTCTTTTGGGCATTAGATAACTGGTTTAAACAAACCACTGTTACACATGGGATTAGTGTTGCCATTTCAAATGAAGCTTACTGAAAATTTCAAAATAAAAGCCTCAATAATCCTCTCAGGTAAGTGCACCACCATAGGCAGTGCAATAATATTAGCTTTTATTATCTTTTTCCCTCGAGTTAGTACACCGCCATAGGCGGTGCAATAATATTAGCCTTTATTAGCATTTTCTCAGGTTATGCACTGGCTTGCGTAAGCCAGTGAATTAGCATTAGCATTTAATCTAATATAAGCTTTTAGCTAATTTTATTATTTATTAGCTATGTTTAGTATACTGAATGGAGTAAGTCAATGACAGCCAACATGCTAGTGATTCCCCACATGCTACTTATAGCAATAATGCTAACACTAGCATTTTGGCTAACTTTACCTTATGCATTAATTTTAACAAATGAATAGTGCAAGTACAGCTTAGTCAACATGTTTCTGACTCTCTATAGGTTTTTGACTACAATTGAACAATCAGCTTAGCATTGATGCTAAAGTTGAGCTTCAGAACGTTTTTCTTACTTATTAGCTATGTTTAGTATCCTGAATGGAGTAAGTCAATAACAGAAAACATGCTAGTGATACCCCACATGCTACTGATAGCATTCATGCTATTATTCGCATTTTGGCTTATTTTAGCTTATGCATTAATTTTAACATACTGAATGGTACAAATACAGCTTAGTCCACATGCTTCTGATTCTCCACAGGTGCACATTGCAGCTTTCTTTAGCATTAATGCTCATTTTTAGCATCAGAACGCTGGGGCCAAACCGACGGGCACACTTTGGCAGGCCCCAGTTAAATTTCTTCAGGAATTTTTTTCTAGTTATTAATCCCCTGCAGCTGTGAATGACACACAGAGAGTGAGAGTATTCTCTGTTTAAGCCAGCCTGTTTCTCAAAAAAAAAAGCACTTCGAACAACTCCTTCCCGTTCAGGAACCGTGACACGTATTCGAAAACTGTTTGAAGCGTATGAGAGGGCTATTTGTCGTCTCCGATATTCCCGCAATTCATATCTCTACCTCATTCACAGTATTAACAGCGATGAGAGAAAGATGATGTGCGCTGAGGTCTGAGATTTTTCAGAAATATATGGAAATACATGGGTCAGAGCGTGAGTTTGTCCTGTCGCATGACATCGGTCGGAAGCACCTGGACAGAAAAATTTTGCAAACATTTTACCGGAGCAGGCATGCATATCTGTCTCCTGACCGACTTTCAGGCCAATCGGGCGACATTTGTAGGCGTGAGGGTGACTTAGAAATTATTTTGGGGTCAGAAATCCACTCTCTCCCACACTCTAACAAAGCAGCAATTACACTCTAACTTTCTGAAAAATTGAAAACTTTGGGTCGCTTGGAGACATGTTGTGGACAAACCGTAATTCGTATCGATGTACCATCTTCACTTTAGAAAAGATCACGGACGTATCTACAAACTGAAATTTGAATGGCATTTCTACGTCTATTTATGACAACACAGAAATTCCTCAAAAAAAGTGTATTTCTAGGATTTTCTGTCTCCTCGCTCTATTGACTTGAATGGGGTTTTTGGGGGTTGTTTTTCGCAATTTATGTTGCCATGGTAACTACGAATCCCACCAGAAGTAATAGTTCCCCTCCCGTGATTGAGCCGCATTTTTTGATACCACATTTGTGGGGGTGCATGCAGTGATACGAGCGACATTAACGGTGACGTAAGAAAAATAAATAAAGAGACCACTTATTGGGTGTAGAACAATAGTGACTGTCACTATCAGTCTCCCTATGCATTGCTATGGGCAAGCCCCAATTACATTAGTAGCCTGGTAAAAACGAGTTCCTTGTTCATAGAACCGTCCCCCAAAATTGACCAATCACGTCTTACAGCAACTCTTCCAACACCCAGGAACCTCTCACTTAGTAACTGCAGAGACTCCCTTCTTGAGAAATCTGACACCATTTAGTCAGGCTATTTGTAGGCTCATTTGAATACTGGATGCTGAGTGGGTGTTTACTGGAGGCGCTGGAGGAGCGGTTTGATTTCTATGCTTTGTGTGCCAAAAACTTTTGAAGGCATTTAAAACTTGTATGAAAATCTATATTTCTGTCCAAATTTCTCAAGGACACCTTCAGTCACATGTTTTTTGTTTCTTTCTGGTTTTGTGTGATTCCTATGTGTGTTTTTGTGAGATTTGGTTAAACAGTTCTATCTTCAACAAGGGAAGTTCAGCTGTTTGAGGTTAGCTGTGATATAGCGCTGTGTGACCTATTTTTACAACCCTGCCACTTTACAACATCAGGATTTTCAAAAACATTGTCCTGAACAGTCACTCTAGCATTGTAACTCCTGAAGACAGTCCTTCTTTCTGATTAATGACCATAATAGTCTAATCAGATGAAAAGAGGTGCCTGGGGCAAGCAAATGGCTGTCCATTTTCACAGGTAATTTACCTAATGTTCCTTTATTAAGATCACTGTTGTGATGTCTCAGAGCAGTGGCCAACAGACATCCACATTAGGTTTGCTCATAAAATACAGCCTCATCCATTCTCCCCAAGGGCACAATTCTTAGATATTATATTCAACCCCACATCATTTGTAATTATCACAGACATAAGTAAACACCTTAACACAGTTTCAAATCACCAAATACATCTGGGCTAAACATTTATAAATGAAAAATAAGGCTTTGTTTATCAAGTTGTAATTTTTTAAAGAAAGAGGGCTTTTATGACCAGTGATCCGTGGTTCCAGATTTATGAGAAACAATGTCATTTGATAGAATTAGAACATACACCAGTAATATCTATGTCCGAATCCTTCAGTGGCTCTGCCCTGCACCATGTAGATGTTTCTCTGGTTTAAAACTCCTGACCAAAATGAATGAGTCATTAGCAAGCTCCTGCAGAACATGATGAGGGGATGCACTTGTGTTTGTTCCCTACTGAAGGAAGTCTATACTCGGGTGGTCACTGTTTGGACACTATGACCATCAAGGCATCAGCTAGGCCATGCATGGTGGGACTTGTCAAATTCAACTCATATGGCTGATGTAAAGATAGTCGTTTTGAGGCAAGGATATGAAAATGTCTGAAGTAATTAATAACAGTAATAAAGCTTTTATTTTCTTATAGCACAATAACATTATTGGTCGTTAATGACTATTACATTCAGCAGGTTCTCTCTAAACTGGTCACCTCACCTGGAACTATTCCCTTTCCACACTGTCGCTTCTTCCCAGCTGATCCACACCAGGATCTGTTAAGGAATGAAACTAATTGTGCCATTTGATGTTTTGGAGCAGAGACATACCTAAAACATGCAGTGCACTACCCTTGAGGACATTCATTACCCATGACATACCATCAATATTAACTACATTTAAACTATCACAATCCACCAATATGTGCTTCATTGCTGTAAATCCCATTTCACTTTTCCACAAATATCCCATTAGATTTCAGGGGCTGCGGAGGCTTCGTGTGCATAGAATAAGTGACTATGGTTCATTTTTTATGCATATTGTGCTATAACCTGCAGACACCTTTGATTTGATCTAATAATACTGATAGACAATTGTGAAATATAGTTGCATATCAGCAGGTTTAAACTCGCTGTTAGAACAATTAGTCAGGAATGACTCTGCAAACACAACAGCAAAATGTCCTGATTTGGTTGAAGGCTGACTTGTATTTGGAGAAGAGTCCATGACTGAGGTGGAAGGTAAAACATCTGGGCTTTGACAGCAATGCTGTGTCCACATAGAAGCTTGCAATGTTGGTCACACAGTCATGACACTGATGTCTGTGTAGCCGGCAAAGAGAAATCCAGACTGAGACCACAAAACAACCCTGCAGGACTTCTTCAACTCCACATTTGGGCTGATATGCAAACTGCTAGGGTCCAAGTGTGATTGGACCAGGAGCCGTAGATACTCAAGGGTCTTCATTTTGTTGGAGTTCAGCACCACAGATCTGTAGTCCTTGGAGTCCTTTGGCACTGGAACAATGCAGGAACTTCATGTTGAATACATGATGGAGAAGTCAACGGAACTGGATAGCACAGGCTTTGAGCACTCTTTGGCTCACATCATCATCAGGGCCTGCAGCCTTGCCAAGGTGGAGTCTCACCAGATGCCTTCTAAGATCTTCAGCAGTGATGTTTACGGTAGAGGTGGCCAGGGTAAAATCCACTGAGAGGTAATCTATTACTTCCTACCTCTGCTACCTATTCTCAGTTTATCCTCATCACACCTTCATGTGCAGAGCCTGAGCAGAAACCAGATGCTAAGAAGAATCTGCTGGTCACCTTGCACTTTCTCTTGTTTGTCAATAATTCTGACTTACCCATTCTTGGGTGGATTCGTACTTTAACAATAAAAAAATATATTTAATGGTTTTACTTCTCCTCATTGTTTGGTTGGAGCACTGTATTTCTTAAATTGAGTGAAAAGAATTGTTAGCTTTTTGGACTAAAATGATCTCCCTTCTAATTTCATGCACAATAACATATTGTGATACAATACATGGCCTAACAAGCTCTTGGGTTTTGCAGTTTACATAAATCTCTTGAGGAAATTTTCAGGCACAAGAACAAATTCACATCCACACCTTGGGGTGGTCATGGAAACATATTTCACCAGGAATTCACACCACTGCTCTAAATCCTTCCCTTCCTGCTATGGAGCACCACAATCTGAGTTTGATCATACTACTAAGTTATTCCATGTGGAAGATGTGTGATGAATGAAAAAGAAACAGGAAGCAGTGCTACTAACATGCAGCTCTGGCCCACCAAGAGAGGTCCACCAAATTTGACAATCACCCAAACCAAAAGGGATTGGGCAAACTGAAAACAGTGGATGGAAGAGGGATGAAAATAGAAGGGAGAAGAAAAACATGGGGCAGAAAGAGGTGAGAGAGAAACAACTGAGACAAAAGGAATCCAGCATTTAATGAATGCTTTGCAGCATGGTTGGCCAACAAGCCTGAGAGTGGGGATAATTATGGAATTGGCAGCAGCAATGAATCTCTGCAGAGTGAACAGATTTACTTCTCCATTCTATATTTGTCTTTGGCTCTGTAAAGTCCCCCAGTGTCTGACTTGACCCAGCGATTACCTCTCAGCTTATGCCTTAGCTATAATTTTGTGAAAACACAATTTTTATTAAAAATGTATTATTTAAACCTAATAAATGTTTAAAGAAAATGGGCAACGACGAAAAGAAAACTGTACAGTAAAAAGAATTAGCCTAATTTTGGTTTTCTTGATGGATGGGTGAATTTGATTGAAATGGTAAACATTCCATATTTATATGCAAATACTACATTGGGTGTATTACTGATACACAAAGTAATATGTCTCAGTAATAAATATTACTTTTTGAGACATCAGGAATGAGGTCTGAAACATCACTCCTGTTTTCAGACACTTCAGTACAATAATGATAGAAAGAATGTTATATTAATCTACTTCAAAATCTTAAATTTACATACATAATAATTACCGTATTTTCCGCACTATAAGGCGCACCGGATTATAAGGCGCACCTTCAATGAATGGCCTATTTTAAAACTTTTTTCATATATAAGGCGCACCACATTATAAGGCGGATAGAATAGACGCTAGACTTAACAGTTACGTTATGCATCCACTAGATGGAGCTGCACTAAAGTGAATGTCAACAAAACAGTCCGACTCCTGTCAGCAAGGAGAGCCTTCCGCAACTGGGCCAGGGCGTGGCTGGACAATGGTCACCCTTCTCCGTTCGCACACAGCATGTTCGTGGAGAACGTGGTGCTAAATGACCTGCAGACGACCTGATTCTAGACGGTCGGTAGGTAGATAGGTCAGTCAAACTTTATTAATAGATTACAAACCAGCGTTCTGACAACTATCCCAGCATGCACCGCACGCTTCTTCTACAGGCGAAAATGATGTCGGCGGCTGCTTACCATAGTTGCTAGACATGTTGTGGCTCAATATTGATCCATCTATAAGGCGCACTGGATTATAAGGCGCACTGTCGGCTTTTGAGGAAATTGAATGTTTTTAGGTTCGCCTTTGTTATGTGCTTCGGGCACATTATGATGATTTTTGTCTATTTTTTTCTTTTGTTTTTTTATAGACTTTAGTAGAATGACCTTTTGTTAATATATTTTGGAGTTTGGATAATTTTTTATTTTTGGTCATTTGATTACGTTAATTTGTGGCGCTGCTGGTCCGCCTATAAATAGGCTGGGTTTCGACATGTTAGGGGTTGCCGCCCTTCCACTCGCTTCCGCTCACTCCACCACCAACGGGGACGCGCACGTCCAGTCGCTGTGGGCCGCAGCTGACGTTCCAGCCTGCCATGCGGTATTTTTGTTAGCCTTTGTTTGTTTTGTCGTTGTGATTTTGCCCTGGTGGGACCGGTTGTCCTGTTTTCGATCTCATAAGGTTCTGTTTTGCTTTAGTCCGGTACTAGTAGGGGCTTCGACGGCCTTGTATAGGGTTGGCCCCCTGGTCTACTGTTTTGTTCTGTTTGATCGGCTCAACAGGTCCAACTTTCTGTTAATACTTTTGGGGTTTTGTTTTCTTTTTGGGACACGGGAAACTGAGGGCATTTAACTCTCTTTTTCTTCACAGAAAATCCGAAGCAGCTGACAAAAATAAAAACTAAAGTTCAAGAGAGTTTAAGAATAAAATATTTTGTTGAACCCTCATCTTTGTCTCGTGTCCTCAAATATGTTGTGACATAACAGCCTTATAGTGCGAAAAATACGGTACTGTCTCTTTAAACAATGCTAGAAAGACCCAACGGCAAACGGTCATAGCTAATTCACACTTTTGAGGTCGCTGAAGGCTCACCTGTTTAAGGCAACATCTGGAACACACTGATTTCTTGTTTAACATAATTGAACAGTAAAAAAAAAAAAAAGAGTATTGTGGAGCTGCACCAGTCTGGTTCTCCCTTGGGAACAATTTCCATATACCTAAAGATGGCCATCTCTTTAAAAAAAAACCATACAGCCAAAGAATAAGTAATTTAAAAGGAAAGAAGCACCTACCCAGTCTAAGTCTCATGTAGATGTTTCTCTTCCCATTCTCTCCCTCTTAGTTTCATTATTCAGTTTGTGTCCAAAGTTCAATATTCAATAAAAGTTAAAAAGTGCTGTCTCCCTCAAATACTGTGGCTGTATTTATGCGTCAGCATTATAAACTAAGTTTGACCTACTTCTGCCACTGAAGTAGCAAACTTTATCAAATTGTTCTGCTGAAGCTGAGTTACACTTCAACAATGCTGTTAATGATGCCATCCCAGAATGTATCGTTTAGACAAAAGAGTAATTCTTCATCATTCAGCAGCCTCCTTCTGCAAACTCAGACTCCCACAACAGTAACTTATTGCTGTTGAAATGCTGTATTTCTTGCCTATAAATTTAAATAGGTGATCCAAGTTCTAGAGCAGCGTGTCAAATGAAACTGATCATAATTGACATCACTGTTGCCCGAATGTGACGAAACAGAATGGCAGCATCTGTAGAACGTAACGTTGGAAGATGAGGACGTACCGGAAGCTTCATTTCAATATTATTTGATACAATGTGGAGCAACTTAAGCAATGGTTAAAATGAAGAGGACTCAAAGTCAGCGGAAAGAAATCAGCGTTGGTTGAAAGGTAGGGTTTTTTATGGCTATGGACAGTGTGGTAGCTAAAACTCACTAGAACTAAGTTATCTGGGCCTATTTCCAAGTACCTGCTCGGCAGTCACTATAGGTAACAGTATAAATTCATCAATGCTTTGTGGTTTATTTTTCAAATTAAATATCAATTTGGAAAAGCCTATAAATCTCTTACATCTCCTGTCATGGTGAGCAACACTGCCGTGAGCAGTGTTGCTCACACTATATCAGCTCGGTGTCATATAAAACAGTTCTTCATGTTGAGTTTATTTACAATCACAAACATCAACTGTTTAGATGCACAAACATTTTCCCCAACACACATCTTACTGTTCTTGTTTGTCAGAAATTGAAATGGCCACAGTACACTGATCTAAATTTAGTCGTTGTAATCAGTGACATTGGGGGTGTTACGTCCACCAGGCTCG
>NW_015115964.1:29460-35816 GCF_001443285.1 Poecilia latipinna
TGCTAGCATGCTACAAACTACTGCAAACAGGCTGGTCAGAGTGAGAAAAACACATCAGCACAAATGACTGATAATTTTTTGAAGTATCACAAAAGGTGGCTCTACTGGATTGACATCTGGAAAGATCTTATTTGATTATGTTATCTTCAAGAATCAAGCATGAAATGATGTGAGCTGTGTGATATAACACAATATCCTGTTTGAAGCAGTCAGATGATTGCTACACCGTGATCATAAAAGGAGTGTTGGACGTCCATCCATAAGAGACAGAATACAGGGGAGTGGTATGATAACTTTACAAATTAATACATAAGTTCTGCACTGGCATTATCTGAACAAGGATACTACACAAGTGTAAGGAATAAAATACAGACAACTTCATTCAAATAGTAGAGTTTATTAACAAAATAAACCTCACAATATTTTTTCACATTTTTATAAGTGAAGTATGACTGTCCAATTAGAAATGAAAACTTTTGTCCCCATCATGAGACTATTTACTTATAACTTATTAGACTCAACTGACTAAATATAATGAACAACTTTTGAGTTGATTCTTTCCATTATTCCTTAGCACTGGATTTATAAGCAAGAAACATGAAAATAATTATTTCAGATTTAATTTGTGTCAACCTTTACGTATTCAGAGCTGTAAACTCAAATCTTACAAAATAAACAGGGACAAAATGTTTTCATAAAAAAATATTTATTACAATAACATACAAGCAGATATTCAGCCAATGTTTGGGGAATCATGAAAAAATATCCCTATAATTTATGTATATAAAAGATGAGGAGAAAGTGAAGAGACGATGTCAGGAGGAGGAAGAGGATCACTGGGAGATTCTGGGAAGCTGCATCCAAACCTGAAGCTGAGGCCTCTCCTCCTCAAGAGCCGCCTGCCTGAAACAATAAAAAAATAAATATTCAAAAAAAGTTCACACTGCACGTAAGAAGCAAACCGGAGGGAATAATATATTTCACACACACAAATAATATGAATTTACAAACTACAAAAAAATCGGAGGAAGGGAATATTAGTAACTGCTACTGGAAGAGAACACTGTGTCAAGGTTTAGATTAGAAGATACTAACATCTTCAAAAGTATAGAACTCTCCAGAGAAGGATATTAGATTTTTATACACGTATCAAACGGTACACATACAAACACATTAAACTATTCATATCACAATTTGAGCCGCTACGAACCGATAACAGGCAGCGGAAAACAACAGAGTGACTTGCCGAGATCAGGCCGCAGTTACCGGGGTAAACACACTCCACCCGGCCGCTGAGATTGGAGCCGCCTGGCTCCGTTAGCGGAGCTACGCTGCTCCGAAAACTCCGGAGTATATTTCAAATAAACTGCATGGACTAAGTGCGTAAATGAAGCTATGAGGGCTACTTTCCAGCCTAAAAACATCTTAAAACAACTTTTTGTGACAAACTTACCTCTGTTTATCGCTGCTGGTGGCGCAGTGCAATGCTGGCCATCTTGCTGGTCCAGAGATGAGACTGGTATGGCTGCAGGTAGGTGTGGAAAGCCACTCCCCCGTGCTCTGGCCTTTCAAAATAAAAAAAACTAAACTAAAAACTCAGGCCAACCATTTTTCTCGGTGACCAGATGTCCGGTATTATTTGTTTCTCACAGGAGCATTACTTAAACTGACTTGCGGCTGGCAGAAAATACTATAGTATATAGCCTGAAACCTGAAAGGAACAAGCTTGTCTGCCTGCAGCCAGCACAATGTGTGTGATACGGCCCCTGTGTAAGCCGGACAGAGAGAACTTCCGGGACAGACCGCTTGTCAAAAATGAAATAATGAAAATCGAAATTGACAGCTCGTTATCAATCCGTCTTTTCCATTTTCGTTTTGTGAACTAAATGGGAAATCGGATAACGAGCAAAAAAAAAAAAATCCGATTTCCGATTTTGGTTTTCTAAACGGAAAACGAAAAAACGAGTCTATTTCAGTTATATCATTTTCCATTTCAAACGAATAAACGAACTGCCTGAAAATACATGGACCTACACGGACCCCAGCATTTGGCTGTTTTGTTTTTTCTAGCGTCACTTGGAGGTGGTTAGCATGAACTGTTCATGAACGGGAGCACACCTGTGGGATTTGTGGGGTCATCTATATTGATTATTATTACATGCTCACTGGTTTTACATGCATAACCAGGAAGCGTGAACACTAGAGATCATCTCGCTAAATTACTGTTTACGTAAATGAGCAAGTGATTTGGTGTACCTAATAAAATGGCTAGTAAATATCTATTTTGAAGAGGTTTTTTTTTTAGTTTTAACTCTAATACAATAAAAATACAAATCTATTGATAAGTGGTTTTGTCAGAGTTTTGCAAATAGTTATCTCATGAATAAGTTTGTCTCTCTACTCTAAATTGGAAACAAGGTGAGGTGGATGCTGTTCTTGGAGAAACTAGTTTCAGCTAGTTCAGAGAGACCCCTCTCCTCCTTATCTTTAAGTTTCTGTTTTATGACCGACCCCTACCCCACTTTCAATAAAACCAGGCTGCTGCAGGGGGACAAGTTGGAGATGTCCTGAGACACCACTGAGACTTTTTGCAAAGGCTGAAGTGATACTACTCTCTGTGTGGTTCTTTATATGAACAGGTTAAAATACCCAACAGGTTTAAAACATGCCTAACATGTTCATTACCCAGACAGGCTTCCCGATGGACTCAGCTCACCATCAGACATGGATTATCTGCTATTGATTCCTGCTTATTCATCACAACTCACTTTCAGTGTCTGTTTTTCTCTCCAACCGTCTCCATAAAAACCTTTTTGATTGATCCTCAAATGGTGTGAGGCTGAAGTCTTTTGCTGTTCTTTGGTGTCCTGGCAGCAGCACGATTTGTTTCTGTTATTTACACAGTGTACAAAGTCAGCAACTTTGATTATTTTGTACAGCATTGTCATGTTGTGCATTGTATGAATTTTCAAGACATAACTTTGGCAAGAGGTAGAAATTAATATATTTTACAAAGATAAATGTCTCTAAAACTAACCTACCGCCAAAAGCTGATAAATATTAGAATAAAACATTTATTTGTCACTTAATATTGCTTTTGTGGAAGAAATGGCCCTCAGCATTAAATATGACAAATAAATTTCAGGGAGCAGTGAACACACATCTGTCTTTTATCACCTGAGTGCATAAACTGTGAACATTGATTTGCCTCTATCTGGTCGAGGTGAAAGATCCAAATTACAAAGAATTTTTTTCTCTTCTCAGCACATAATATGAAGCTATTTGGACTCTTAAATTCTGTTGAGACAGACAAGATATTTAATTTTAACAAAGACTGCTGATTAATATGGACACCAAGGTAGAAATGGTTGAAACAAGGGAGAGAGGCTGGGTAGCAATGGCAAAACATGGAGAGAAACTCTATAAAACATGAAGAATTCCCAAACATAAAGTGCAACATAAGGAAATATGTGTGATAACTAGGGCTGTCAATGTTTTAATGTGTTAGTATTACATAATGCAGACTAAGTGAACTACCTATTTTAAAAGCCTCTCTCACAGGAGATTTACATAGTTCACAGCAGCATGTTGTGGACCCGACACATGGGGAGAGAAGAACAACAGCCAAATATCACAGGTTTGAGAGACAGCAAACCACAACAAAAGTTGAATATTTTCAACTTTCTTTGTTGGTACCCCGCATCTGCACATCAGCTTATATGCACAAGTTCCACAGTAAATGAAAGGAGATAGACATTTCTAAGTTAATGCATGGGCTATATGGGCAATTGCCTATCACCCAAAAACTAAAAAAAAAAAAAAATGGTCAGGTCTCCCTTGAGCAAGTTTGCTACTTCATTGCCAAAGCATGTGTAATGGAGTAAGTTTCCTTTAGCTGCTGTTGCATACTGGGAGACATTACCTGCTTTCTGCTAACAAATTACAATTGCCTTCATTTTAATTGGTTAGAGTAGAGCAGGAGGGGCTGTGCATATTTATATTTCAAGTTTACAAAGTTAGGCATAGTGATTAATTGTGTTCAATCACAGCACCAGAGTGTGATTAATCTGATAACATGGCTTTGTTATGACAACTTGACATTATCCAGTAATCGTCATCTGTCATAAATGTGTCATAACAAGTATTTATTACCAAACTTAAGTCATTCATCTCTCTGTGTTATTACATTTCTCTGTCATTTGCTGCTAGTTTTAACTATGACTGTCATGAGATCTTAATGATTGTGTTATTACAGCTTTTGACAGTGTAATAAGGGAAAGTATTAATGACATAATTATAAACATTTCTCCATACCTAAAGTAAAGTGAAACAAGTAAGAACAAGACATTTTGTCTTGGTCAAAAGATTGACATTTTAAACAATGTCAATGTCAACTTTGTATTAAGAGTGTCATTATTTACTGATTGACAGTGTCATTATCTACTGTCATTCAATAAATAATGACACTCTTAATCAGTATCATTAATATGAACATTTAGCAGTGATAGATATTCATGAAGACTCTGTCATATTTATGACAGTGCTATGACAGTCTTATGCACACCCCTTCAAATAAAGGGTTATCCTTTATCCTTGTCCTAAATCAAAATATGGTTGATGATCTGAAATATGTAAGCGAAACAAAAAGGGACTAATTATTTTTTAATGCACTATATATGACAAACATCTTACTTGGAGAACCTTTTGTAATTGATTTGAGTTTTTTTTGTTGTGTGTCTGACATGGTACAGGATCTTGTCTAAATGCACTTTAGCACATTGCCGGGGATTTGGACCCAGACTCTTAATGAGTGCAACAAAACTTGAAAAGAAGAATTTTTTTAAAAAGTTGTTTGGGGTCATTTTTACATATCATACAACCAACAGCATGAGAAATTCATCATTCAAATGAGTGGAATTTATTCATTATTGGTGTATTAGAAGAAAGATATTTGAAATGAAATAGAAAATGTTAATGAAAGGATTCTGTACGTGACAGCTCTGTGTTCATGAAGACTGGATAAGTAGCTGAAACCTGATTGTTTAAATGAGACTAGAACAACTCAGCTGCTAGTTGACCTTTGTTTGACCTCGTGTTTTTTTTCCAATCAGAGTTAATTAGAGAAACTTGCACATCTGAAAGTTTATTTATTCCCCTTCTTGTTTCATCTCCATCTCAAGTTTCCTGACATGCCAAAGGGGATGAGAATCAACGTGAGATTTGGGAAGAGCATTACTGTGATTAATTTATTCCAAAGACATGAAACAGAATGCCATAATAAGCCAGCTGCCCTAAAGTATCTTAGACTACATGAGTGTGAGAATTTTAATCACACAGCTGTCTTCTCTTGTAGACTCAAAGACTGCCACAAGATGACATATTTTGTGTGACAAATGAGATGTTCACGGTCTATCCATGTTTCAATGGGAGTGCATTTTGAAGGAGAAACAATGATTATTTACCCTCAGCTTGTGTTGCACATAAACATTTAAACATAGTTTCACCCAGACCAGGATTTCAGCAGGACTGTTGGTAGCATTGTATCAGTACCTGTACTCAAAACAAATCAGATATTCAAGAACATAAGGGAAGAACAAGTGTGGGGCATTTAGACATTTTATATAATCATGTTTTTTACATATTTGTTAAAACTATCACTATGTTGTGACAGTATAAGACAGATAATCTGTGAAGAAATCGAGTTCAGCCGCCTTCACCTATGCACCTTTCATCTTCAGAAATACCCAGCTCCGTCACAAACAACCAGTCAGAGCCAGGAGCAGGGTCCTAATGCTGTCAATCACCATTGTGTTAATACAGTGATATTAACACAATGGTGTTAATACCATTGTGTTAATACCAATATAATACCTTATATTGTACTTTCATTACATAGTGACAGTTTTAACAAATGTGTTAAAAAACAAATTTTTATAGAAGTTATCATCTGTACATACAATATTGATACAGTTGCACTTTAATAAGTTACAGAAAAATATCTGAATAACCTGAATAACAGAAAAATAAATATCTCAATAACCTCTGACATAGTCAAATGCTATCCTGCAAACACAGAAGTGTTTGGATTAACGATCTTGAGCCAAACAGAAACAGATAATCACCCTCTCTGGGGTTTAGGTCTTTGCTTACAACTAGCCGACACAGTGGTGATTGGTAGATATTCCCACTGCATCATGTTTTAGTCTTTCTGATGTTTGTCTTGTCTTGTCCCTTATGCTGCAGGGGGATTTGTTCTTGGCTTCAAAATGCAGTCTGGAGTTCAAATCTAAAATGTATATTTATCAATAAATATCAGTGGTGGGAAGTAACGAAGTACAAGTACTTCGTTACTGTAC
>NW_015115964.1:40593-45047 GCF_001443285.1 Poecilia latipinna
TTTACTTAAGTAAATTTTTTGAGTACTTTCTCCACCACTGATAAATATAAACTACAATTCACCACAACTGCTTGAAAATGACCCTTCATAATCAGCCAGTTCTGATAGAGAGCTGCTGCATCTATCAAAATAAAATCATATATCATAAAATATTGATTAAATTTTTTAGATAGATGGAAATACAGAGTATTAGAAGATTTTGGTCTTAATTTTGTACTGTGTCTTAGATCTTCTTTTACCTAATTTGTTGCTTAGCTTAGTAATTTAATCTTAAAGCTCTACTTATGGACCAGGAGAACTGCCTTTGACTAGGCCAGTGGTTCCCAAACTTTTTTTCCTGCCCCTCCACCCCCCACAGTGGTTTCTAAATATTTTCGTCTCCCCTCCTCTCCCCCCCATGGATTATAAATAGCTGTCTAGTTGAACGACATGTGTGAGCGGGGGAGGATTCTTAAAGATTCCCTGTCTCTAAGAACAGGGGGGCGAGGGGGGTAATCGACTTTTTTGGGGGCAAAATGAATGTATGTAGCTGAACATAGACAACAACATCAGTAGCCTACAAGCTACTTGTTAAGCTTAAGGTGCTGTATTGATATTAGCTAGTCATCTTTTAGCTAACTTTACCTGCATCCAACAGCTTTACTCAACTCAGTCAGTTAGTTTGGGGGAAAAACTGTGAAAAGTTTTTTTGAGTTTTACTGGTTTGCTGCCATTATTCTGACACACACCTGCTTAGCTCTGCACAGCAGCAGCAGGTCTCGTTCACTGCCGCACAAGTGTAAACCCAGCGCGAGCGCTGTAGCGCTCATGTTGCGTTTAAAGGCGGCTAGGAAAAACAGGCTACGACATGTTAACAACGGATTAAACAGTTTTAACTGCTGATAAAAGTGACAGAAGACACAGATATGGGAAGTGTGGAAGCCCCTACTGTATCCTATTGACATAGGAATAACAGAGAGTTGGCCATTCTAAGGTAAAAACCCAGCGCATACAGTGTTCATGTTTTGTTTTGTTTTTTCATCCAGACTGCTTCCAGCGCCCCCCCTGCAATGGCACGGCGCCCCCTTAGGGGGCGCGCCCCACAGTTTCGAAACCTCTGGTTTAGGCAGAGTTGGTGCCTGGCAGAGGTCAGAAAAGCTTGTCCCATAAAACTTGTACAACCAAAACAGCTTTTAAAAACTCAATAGGCATCAAATGGAAGAGCTACTAAAGCCACATAAATTAAATCTCCCTGTTTGTCCCTAGAGAGATGCACAGTGTAGCGGATTTAGCTCATTATCCAGGGCCGGTCCACAAATGTATGAGTCCTTTAGGAGAATTTGAGTTAGGGGATCCTCCTGCTGCTAAGAACATCAGTACCACTAACAGCATTTAATTTCTTAATGGACTTAGTGAAATCTGAGAGAGGGCAGTTAAAACCAAACAGAGATAATTATTTACTGAGATGTATTAATAAACAAACAAAGCTGACTCAAAGATTAAACCCACAGCATCAAATTGTAACTATGATATTAAACAATATATGAAAATTGTTCTTTGAACTTTAAAAAAATATCCTTGCCAGCTACTTAAAATTTTAAATTTAAATGTTAAACAATTTAAAATATTTTAATGTATCTATGCTGAAACCATTAAACCAGATTTAACAGCATTGACACTCTTAGAAAACTAATGTTAAAATTCCATATCTTTGGCCTATGCAAGCATGTAGTGAGCCCCCAGAGGCCTGAGGGGCCTTAAGAAGCTGCTTAGTTCATCTATGCCATGGGTTGGTTCTAAATGTGATCAGTATTACATAATGTTTTTACATCCACTGACTGATGAAATAATTAATATTTATTTTAATTGTATTTTTTTAATTTTTTGTTTTTGAGATTCTATAGTTGTGGGTTTAAGTATTGTCAGTGATATCTTCTGGTGACATATATAATTACAAAGTACTATTTGACATTTTCTGTCACCTTAACATATTTTAATAGAAATACCCGGTAGCCCACCAGTGCCATTATGTAGCCATGAATTCTTTTTTTTTTCTTTTTTTTTGTGAAGCATATACGTATTTAACAGATTACTGTATAAGAAAAATATACTCTTACCAATACAACAATGCAAATAAAAACATACAATAACTAAAAGTAAAATAAAATAAGAACAAGTCAAGGCAATTATCTAAATAACTGGTTACACTGCACTGGTTACCATTTACACTTTAGGATGGTACTACCTGTCTATAAAGGCACGGGTGGCATACTAAGAGGCTGAGCGAGCATCGGGTTCAGTCTTAGACTGAGAAAGATGGTCCAAAAACGGCTGCCAGATACTACAGAACTTATTAGTGGAGCCCGCAACATCATACCGCAGTTTCTCTAAATGAAGAATCTCAGTGAAATCACTTAACCACATTTTAAACTGAGGAACCTTGTCAGTTTTCCACAATCTTAATATTACTTTCTTAGCCGTTACCATTCCATACATCACAGTCGTTTGCATAGAAATGCTGCGGTTCCTAAGTGAAGGAGAATATCCAAACAATGCAATCTGGGGGTCTGGAACCAACGTGCACTTATACACTTCAGAAAACAAGTTAAAAATGTCACACTAAGAAGAGCTTGGGGCATGACCAGAACAGATGCGCCAGGGAGCCATCAGCGGACTTACATTTATCACATTTTGAAGATATTGAGGGGAATATTCTGTGCAATTTCATTTTAGAATAGTGGAGTCTATGAAACACCTTGAACTGAATTAACTGATGTCTTACATTGATAGAACATGACCGGATCCTCCCAAGACCCTCTTCCCAGACCTCACTCCCAATCTGCAAACCCAGCTCCTCCTCCCACGCAACCCTCAAGGAGTTTGTGGTGAAATTGATTTGCTCTGCAAAGATGTCAACAAAGCTTGAAATTATTTTTTTTGATTCTGGAGAGCCCAACAGCATTTTACATATCTTATTTTCTTCCAGAAGAGATACAAAATTTGGGATGTTAATTCGAACAAAATTTCTAATTTGCAGATATCTAAAAAAATCCGCATCCGGAAGAGAGAAACAGCTCTTCAACATTGCAAATGAAGCAAACTTTTTGTGAATATACAAATTTTTCAGCGTAATTAGACCTTTAAGTCTCCAATTTTTAAATTATATATCCGATAGCGATGGGGGAAAAGCATGGTTACGGTAAATTGGGGCATGAACTGAGGTCTCTGGTAGGTAACAGTATACCTTAATTTGTTTCCATATTTTCAAACAATTTAAAACAATCAAATTATTTATTCCACTCTTTGTATGAGATATTGGTGCTGAGAAAAGAAGTGCCAGAAGAGAACTGTTTATAACGCTACTTCTTCCAATAACCACCCAAGGGGGGGAATTTGCAGATAGTCCTTGAGCATCACCGTCCTGCCAGTATACCAAGGCCCTTGCATTCACTGCCCAATAATAGTGCTGAAAGCAGGGTAATCCTAACCCCCCCCCAATCTCTCTTGGTTTAGGTAAGTGAGATTTTGATATTCTATTGGCTTCAAAGCCCCAGACAAAAGGCTAAATTATTGAGTCCAATGATTTAAAAAAGGCCTTTGTTAAAAAAAAAAATAGGCAGACCCTGAAAAAGATATAAAAATTTAGGCAAGGACACCATCTTAATAGCGTTAATGCGGCCCATCATTGAGAGTGGGAGTGTTCTCCATTTATCAACATCTTTCCTAAGATTATCCACTTTTTCTAAAAAGTTCAATTTGAAAATTTGTTTGGGGTCTTTAGGCAGAATAACTCCAAGATATTTCAGTTTGTCAGTTATCTTAAATAAAAGGTTATCTAAGAATTCAGAAGTAAGTCTAGCACCTAATGACAAATTCACTCTTCTGCCAGTTAATAGTATAACCTGAAATCTCGCCAAATGACTGAATAAGGTCTAGGAGAATTGGCACTGACTACTCAGGATGTGATACAAAAACAACAACATCGTCAGCATACAAAGAAATGTGATGGTCAATGTTTCCCAATTGAATTGGTTTGATTAGGGAGTGTTTTCTAATACTAATGGCAAGGGGCTCCATAGCGACCACAAAAAGCAGATGGGTTCCCTGATGCAGTAGAAAGGGCTCTGACTTGTCCTGGTTTGTGAGGACAGAGGAAGATGGTTGAGCATACATTGTTTTAATCCATGACACAAATTTACTACCAAACCCAAATTCCTCAAGTACAGTCAGAATGTAAGGCCACTCCAACTGGTCAAATGCTTTTTCAGCATCCAGGCAAAGAACAGCTCCCTTAAACTTACTGTCAAATTTATGATACAAAATGTTCATTAACCGTCTGATATTAAAAAATGAAAACCTTTTAGGGACAAAGCCCATTTGGTCCGGATGAACAATAGAAGAGATATGTTTATTTAGCCTATTTGCCAGTACTTTAGTGAATATTTTAATGTCAGAATTCAATAATGAAATAGGAC
>NW_015115964.1:45782-50457 GCF_001443285.1 Poecilia latipinna
TTTTTTTTTTCTTTTTTTTTGTGAAGCATATACGTATTTAACAGATTACTGTATAAGAAAAATATACTCTTACCAATACAACAATGCAAATAAAAACATACAATAACTAAAAGTAAAATAAAATAAGAACAAGTCAAGGCAATTATCTAAATAACTGGTTACACTGCACTGGTTACCATTTACACTTTAGGATGGTACTACCTGTCTATAAAGGCACGGGTGGCATACTAAGAGGCTGAGCGAGCATCGGGTTCAGTCTTAGACTGAGAAAGATGGTCCAAAAACGGCTGCCAGATACTACAGAACTTATTAGTGGAGCCCGCAACATCATACCGCAGTTTCTCTAAATGAAGAATCTCAGTGAAATCACTTAACCACATTTTAAACTGAGGAACCTTGTCAGTTTTCCACAATCTTAATATTACTTTCTTAGCCGTTACCATTCCATACATCACAGTCGTTTGCATAGAAATGCTGCAGTTCCTAAGTGAAGGAGAATATCCAAACAATGCAATCTGGGCATCTGGAACCAACGTGCATCTATACACTTCGGAAAACAAGTTAAAAATGTCACACCAATATTGGAAGAGTTTGGGAAGAGATGCGCCAGGGAGCCATCAGCGGACTTACATTTATCACATTTTGAAGATATTGAGGGGAATATTCGGTGCAATTTCATTTTAGAATAATGGAGTCTATGAAACCCCTTGAACTGAATGAATTAACTGGTGTCTTACATTGATAGAGAATGACCGGATCCTCCCAAGACCCTCCTCCCAGACCTCACTCCCAATCTGCAAACCCAGCTCCTCCTCCCACACAGCCCTCAAGGAGTTTGTGGTAAAATGAATTTGCTCTGCAAAGACGTCAACAAAGCTTGAAATTATTATTTTTTTATTCTGGAGAGCCCAACAGCATTTTGCATATCTTATTTTCTTCCGGAAGAGATACAAAATTTGGGATGTTAATTCGAAAATAATTTCCAATTTGCAGATATCTGAAGAAATCTGCATCCGGAAGAGAGAAACAGCTCTTCAACATTGCAAATGAAGCAAACTTTTTGTTAATATACAAATTTTTCAGCATAATTAGGCCTTTTAGTCTCCAATTTTTAAATTATATATCCGATAACGATGGGGGAAAAGCATGGTTACGGTAAATTGGGGCATGAACTGAGGTCTCTGGTAGGTAACAGTATACCTTAATTTGTTTCCATATTTTCAAACAATTTAAAACAATCAAATTATTTATTCCACTATTTGTAGGAGATATTGGTGCTGAGAAAAGAAGTGCCAGAAGAGAACTGTTTATAACGCTACTTCTTTCAATAGCCACCCAAGGGGGAGAGTTTGCAGGAAGTTCTTGAGCATCACCTTCCTGCCAGTATACCGAGGCCCTTGCATTCGTTGCCCAATAATAGTGCTGGAAGCAGGGTAATCCTAACCCCCCGCCACCCCCATCCCTCTGGGTTTATGTAAATGAGCTTTTGATATTCTATGGGCTTTAAAGCCCCAGACAAAAGGCAAAATTATTGAGCCCAATGATTTTAAAAAAGGCCTTTGTTAAAAAAAAAAATAGGCAGACCCTGAAAAAGATATAAAAATTTAGGCAAGGACACCATCTTAATAGCATTAATGCGGCCCATCGAGAGTGGGAGTGTTCTCCATTTATCAACATCTTTCCTAAGATTATCCACTTTTTCTAAAAAGTTAAATTTGAAAATTTGTTTGGGGTCTTTAGGCAGAATAACTCCAAGTTATTTCACTTTGTCAGTTATCTTAAATAAAAGGTTATCTAAGAATTCAGAAGTAAGTCTAGCACCTAATGACAAATTCACTCTTCTGCCAGTTAATAGTATAACCTGAAATCTCGCCAAATGACTGAATAAGGTCTAGGAGAATTGGCACTGACTACTCAGGATGTGATACAAAAACAACAACATCGTCAGCATACAAAGAAATGTGATGGTCAATGTTTCCCAATTGAATTGGTTTGATTAGGGAGTGTTTTCTAATACTAATGGCAAGGGGCTCCATAGCGACCACAAAAAGCAGATGGGTTCCCTGATGCAGTAGAAAGGGCTCTGACTTGTCCTGGTTTGTGAGGACAGAGGAAGATGGTTGAGCATACATTGTTTTAATCCATGACACAAATTTACTACCAAACCCAAATTCCTCAAGTACAGTCAGAATGTAAGGCCACTCCAACTGGTCAAATGCTTTTTCAGCATCCAGGCAAAGAACAGCTCCCTTAAACTTACTGTCAAATTTATGATACAAAATGTTCATTAACCGTCTGATATTAAAAAATGAAAACCTTTTAGGGACAAAGCCCATTTGGTCCGGATGAACAATAGAAGAGATATGTTTATTTAGCCTATTTGCCAGTACTTTAGTGAATATTTTAATGTCAGAATTCAATAATGAAATAGGACAAAATGATGAAAGCTCTGTCTTCTCCGTGCCTTCTTTATGTAGTAATGTTAGCTTGATATTAGCTTCATACATAGTAGGGGGAAATTTTCCTGAGTCAAGAGAGTGAACGAACATCCTCCGGAGGAGAGGAGCAATCTTCTGGGCATATCTTTTATAGAGCTCAGTTCCAAAACCATCTGGTCCTGAGGCTTTGGCATTGGGAAATGATTTGATTACATCAACAATCTCTTCCACAGTGATGTCTGCGTTGAGGCTTCACTCATCTTCAGGATACTCCCTCGATCTTTTCCGACAACCCGATGATTTTAATATTCTGCCGCCTGGAACGGGCCTCAAAATCAATCATTTTCACACGAAAAGCTTCGTTCTCCGCCTGCATCCTGGCACAGGTCTCCACCAGTTTGGAAAGGCGGCCCTCGTGAATGGATGAAGCTTCTTCCACCTCCTTAATCCGGTCGACGAGGTTTAATAAAGATGCCTGGGTTGAAGCTGGGGTTGCTTTAAGATCGTTAAATCTATCATTCATTGTCTTGCTCATATTATTTATTGCAGCAAGGATGGTAGAGGATCCCATATCATGCTCACATGCTGGTTCAGCTTCTGTTGCAGTTGTCGCTTGCGTAGCTAGCTCCAGCAGGTGCTGCCCAGTTTTCTCTTCCGAAGCCTTATCTTGCTTCTTTCCTTTATCCGCCTTGGGTTTAGTCATCCTCAATGTCAAAACAGTCGGTCAGAGCACGGGGAAACCGAAATATGAGTGAAATATCAATGTAAATAAGAAATTACTTTTAAGTGGTGAGGAGCCAGAAAAGAACACGTCTACTCCATACGGTGCTCACTAGTGCCCCTCATGTAGCCATGAATTCTGCTACATAATGTATATAAAATGATTTAGTGCGCAGAAGACAAACTTTTTAGAATTAATAATTTCTAAGTCTAACTGTGTGGATATACCAGTAAAGCTGAAGAATCCTCCTAGTATTTTCTCATTGACCTGTTTCAACCAGAAGATCAACAGGAGAGATGGTTTCATTACAATAAACAATCCTGAGTTACTGAATGAAAACTTCCTGATAGCATGGCGGCTAGCTGATTATTGCTAGTTCTGAGTGGCTGTTTCTGATTGAGCGGAGTAATTATGCAGAACAGGGAGGAGGCAGAGGAGATCGATTCTTTTTTCAGAGATTATCTGTCTCATGTTAGGACAGCGAAAGTTTTAATACGTATGTAAAATTTATTTTTTTAAGTTAGATGCTGCAGCTTTAAACACAGGTTCGGTGTGAGAGTTCACTACCAGGTGGAGCAGAAGCGGTGCTCCGTCTGTAAAATACACTGGTGGAGAAAGTACTCAAAAAATGTACTTAAGTAAAAGTACAAATACACAGACAAAAATGTACTCAAGTAAAAGTAAAAGTACTGCATTAACATTTTACTTAAGTAAAAGTAAAAAAGTACTGGCTTTTAAAAATACTTAAGTATTAAAAGTAAAAGTACTTGCTGAATAATACCTAATCGCTAATACAATATCATTAAGTGAACCGATCGTATTTAATTTTAATACATCAGTAATGTGCCATTTTAATGAACAATGCCACAGATAAAGCATGTTTTTATTATGTTTACTCTGTAACATAGTTTAGACTTAGATATTTGATTCTATGCATCAATCAATCAAATTTTATTAGCATAGCACATTTCAGCAGCAAGGCATTTCAAAGTGCTTTCCATAAAGAAAAAAAACAGCATGTGACATTGAATAAACAGTAAGAAAGAGAAAGAGATTTTGAAAAAAAAAAGATTAAAAAAGATAACATTAAAACCCGCAATCCTTTTCAACCAGAGGGGACAACACCCCCGTCCTTATCTGGGACTCAAACCCGATCTGGGACTTTAGTCAAAACGCCATTTGACAAAGACTGCAACCTCTAGGACTTTAGTTAAACGCCGTTTAACTGGGACTCTAACCCTCTGGGACTTTAGTCAAAATGCATCATAATTTCAGGGAAGGAAACATCTTGTCTTCTGTCCTAACACAGCATGAACTTCACTTTTTTTGCCACTAGTGGCATTTATTTTGAAAGAAATCCAACTGGCAGGGGAGGACATGGAACCAAGGAGCCACATAGCAGAGTTGTAGTCTAGACCACCGAACCCGAGACCAAATCAAGACCAAGACCAGCACCCTGCGCTATGACAATAAAATTAAGTTTACCTATCAAAATTGCTTCTCAAATTGATCTGAA
>NW_015115965.1:0-50440 GCF_001443285.1 Poecilia latipinna
ATTATTTTTTTGCAAATATAATACAAGCTTTGCAATAATCTATCCTTGTGTTTCCTGATACTTTAATATATTTTATATATTTAAATGTATACAGGGAACAGGAAATGTATTAATATTATAGATGGATTATTGCTAAAATGTTTTAAATTTGTTAGTTATAGTGCAAACATGCTGCTAATGGTTATACAAATAGAAAAAAAAATAAGTATCTGAGTTGTATGATTCAATGAAGACACCTCGAATATAATACTTAGACGCTTAAGTCTATTCATATTTATCTTCATACTGGTTGTTGGACAAAAATTGCAGTTAGTCAAACGACACCGTTTTTTGCTATTTAATCTTACTGTTAGTTCTTGGTATTAATGTCAGCCTTTTATTGTCTTTCTTTCGCTTCAATATTTATTCCAGAGGATGACGAAACCTTACCATTGACCTTATTGGCTATTGGCCTGATTGACTTTGATCTGTTGGCATCAGTGTCTGTGATCACGTGACAATTTCTGCAGGTAAATTGCACATGTTCGGCTCTGAACCTCTCAGTCTCCCATCAAGGTCCGCAGGAGGCGGTAGTATTTCTCTTGGTGGCTTTGCTGCACACAGTCAGTCAGTGGTCTCACAGTGAACTTCCAGATCATGAAGTGTCGCGTTTTCCTGCTCGTGTCCGTTTTGTTTCTAGGCGCCACCGCGGATCTACAAGGTAAGAAGCAGACTGTTTTCTTCTCTTCTCAGTTCCACATTATCGGACAAGCCTGTACCGAGGATGTTGCTTTCACGATTAAAAGTAGCCTCCCTGTCGAGCTGTAGCAAGTCAAAAGTTGTTAAAGAAGTGATTTTTGCACGCACAGTGCCGTATCGCAGCAGTAGTGAACTTAATACTGATTTGATTTTATTTAACCTCTGTTCCGGGTGTTGTCCGTTTTTACCTTTTACCTAATGCTTCGGTGTGCCCAAGGGTGACAGATTACATTATAACAGGTCCAGTGACGGTTGCATGATTAGCGGCTTGGTGGAGCCCCTCCCATTGTGCAATAAACCTGATTACATAGACTTCATTTATATTTGTCAGTGTTAAGTGTCTAACTAATCCTGCATGTATTTCTTTAGGGTTTGGAGCAGTAAAAGAATGTCTGGTCTAAAAGCGCCATAGGTTTAGACTTGAAATGTAAAAATCAGAAGGTCTATGAACAAAGCGTGCAAATTCACCACAAATCATAAACCAGACATTTTACCATTTTATTTGACTGAGTTGAAGTCCTTCTAATTTTGGGGACGGGGTTGTGACAGTGCAGTACAACTACTAACGTCTGTCTGTCCTGAGCACAAGCAACTTTTAGTCTGAAAGCCACCTCAGATTTTATGCTTCTATTTACAATATTTGTCACAAATAATCCATCCCAACTGGAGTGTATTACAGAGAGGTTGCTCAACACAGAGCAGTTTTTAAAAATCCCTCTTCTGAGTGCTGGTTGGTTACTCCGCTCAGACAGCAGTTCACCCGACCTCCTCCTCCTCCACACTAAATAAATTAAAATCTGAACTTATATTTAAGATGAAAACTTCAAATTTTCTATACTTACTATTTTGGATGCATTCTCAACCCCTTTTTCTTTCCCCCCCCCCCCCCTTTTTTTTTTTTTTGTATATTTCACTATTCCAGACATGGACACTTAATAGCTGTTAGCTTCAACAGAAACATGGGGATCTGCTGTAAAAATGATGTACGTTCTTTAAATATGATGAAGGAAACAACCAGAAATATAAGCATTAATTTGAAAAGCAAAATTGTGATAAACTATTAAATAATGATTCAGGATGTTGATTTTTATTTATTTATTTATTTAATTAATTTATTTTTTTATCCTGACAGCACCCGAGGTCCAAACCAAGCTTGGCAGACTGAAAGGTCAGTATGTGAGTGTAAAGGGGAAGGAGACCGGCGTCCACAGCTTCTTGGGCGTCCCCTTTGCTAAGCCTCCGCTCGGCCCCACCCTGAGACTGGCCGCACCCCAGCCTGCAGAGGGATGGCAAGGACTGAGAGACGCCACGAAGCAACCCAACATGTACGATGCATGTTTCTATTTAGGAACCTCTAGTCTTGCAAGGTCTGTTAAAGCGATTATTGAGAAAATGTATATTTTGCAGGTGCATTCAAGATATGGACTTTGTTGACAAGTTGTTTGAAAAACTCAGTGGAATGAAGACAGAAATGCCAGATATTTCTGAAGACTGTCTGTATCTCAACATTCACACCCCTGCAAACAGAGCTCCTGATGCCAAGCTCCCTGTAAGAAACCTTTGGTCTGGCTTGCATGTGTCTGTGTTAGATCATTGAGAATCGGCTTCAAATTGGTTTGAGACAAACGTGAAGAGGTGGGCAAACAAGTGACTGGATTACGTTTTGTTACTTTTCTACCCCAGAGTTTTAATATTGTTGAAGACATTCCACTTGTATACTATAAAAATAAAAAAATCTAGATAACTTTTCCAACTGCCTTGAATCACAAAACTGGATTTTATAGATGTATATTGTATATTTCCAGGTCATGGTGTGGATCCACGGTGGAGGCTTTGCCATTGGGTCTGCTTCAATGTTTGATGGGTCTGCTCTGGCTGCCTACCAAGATGTGGTTGTGGTTGTGATCCAGTATCGACTGGGCCTTCTGGGTTTTTTCAGGTAAATGAATGAAATTATCACTTCTTGCTACTTTTGCTTTGATCAAAACGCATTCTGCCACATTGTGTTTAATGCAGCACCGGAGATGAGCATGTGTCTGGGAACTTTGGTCTTTTGGACCAGATCCAAGCCCTGAAGTGGGTCAAGGAGCACATTCACAACTTTGGCGGAAATCAGGATTTGGTCACCATATTTGGGGAGTCTGCAGGTGGAGTTAGTGTGTCCCTACTGGTAAGAAATCATCTGGAGAGAAAATGTTTTTTGCAAACAAATCCTGGTTTTAATGGTACAGCAATTTACATCCTCAGCTCCTGTCTCCATTGTCTCATGGGCTGTTCCAACATGCCATTGCTGAGAGTGGCACAGCTGGAATGGATGCAATTTTTATGCCACATCCTGTTCCAGTAATGCAGGTCAGTTGTCAGTTTATAGTAAAAACCAGGTGTTTAAAAAAAATCTCGTTTTCTCCCCGTCACTGTCTGATACTAAATGAGACATTTTATTTGTTGTTTTATCTCAGTTGAAATGACCAAAATAGCTTTTGTTTGCTAAATAATAATACAATTTTTGTGAGGATTCTATAATTATTTTTCACTGATTTTTAGACCTGCTTAAAATACAGTGCCTTCAATTCAGTTCTATCCAATTTTCTGCAGCAGTTTTTGTGACGGTGGATCTGAAAAATCTGACTGGAGACACTGGCATAGTTCTGTGTCATGCATCATTATGTTCTTGATTTTAAGTTGATTGTAGATCCTTCTGCAATCATCTCCATAGGTTGCAGACCAGTTCCCAGAACAAAACCAGCTTTTTTTTATTAGCTTGTTGAGGTTTTTTTTTTTTTTTTAAGCACTTGCTCTGATGATGCTACCTCAACAGATAATGGCAGAACATTTCTCACATAACAGAATTATAGAAAATGTGCATCATCTTTCTGTAAATACTTAAGTCAAATGGTTCTTCCAAATGGACTCTGACCCTGAGCATACCGCCAGGTTAGTTCAAACACAATTTAAGGTCAACTAAGTAAATGTTTTGAAGCTGATCTCACTGTCATAGAAAAGTGGAGTGCAGAGCTGAAAATGTGTACTGATTGACCGGAGGTATCAAATTTAAAGGCGGCTGTACCAAATGTTCAGGAAATGCATAACAACTTCAGACTTTGGAGAAGTTAATAAAAAAAACAAATAGCCTTTTGTTTGTTCAGTGAAGAGAGGCAGTGTGTCTTTGTTTGTATGTAAATATTGGGTTTTTAACAGAAATATCAGTTGATCACAGGATGTGTTAACAAACTAAAATGAATCTTTCCTCAGGCTGCTGCAAATGCATCGGGCTGTAGCCTTGAAAGCTCAGAGAAGATTGCTAAATGCATGAGGAACCTTTGTATTGATGCCATATTGACATTGGGGAAGGTGAGATGTTGGTGAAAACAGTAGAACCTTTCTATGGTTGAAGAATCGTTTTTTTCACATAATCTTTTCTATACATTTTATTCTCTCAAGGATCCAAATTTGAGATTTTCTGTAAGTATTGATGGGCATTTCCTGACCAAACCTGTGTCTGAGCTGCTCCAGAAGCGTGAACTCCTCACTATACCTTTCATGACTGGTGTTAATGATCATGAAGGGGGATTTGTCCTTCCTGGTGTAAGTTATAAGATTTTAGATCACTAAAAAGCATTTCTTTAGTGCTGTAATAATAAATGCCTCGCATGCTTAAGTTTTGTTCTATTTCTTTAGGAACTCGCTCCTCCAAACTGGACAGAAGGAATGGACCGAGAGCAGGTTGCAAACATGGTGTTTTTCTTCTACCCGCTGGTAAGAGTCTCATGGTCTGATATTTTAATGTTATGGTTAACATACATTTTCAAATGTTTCTGACATACTTTACTGCTCTTTTCAGCCTGAAGATGGACCCATAAGAGAGTTAATTTTAAATGAATATATCGGAAGTGGTGAAGACCGAATCAGAAACAGAGATGGAATGACCGAGCTGCTTGGAGATTTCTTTTTTAACATTCCAGCCATTAAGATAGCAAATGCTCATAGAGGTATTTTCTTCCAGGCAAATACAAAGTTCAAGTCTTTTTTTTTTTTTTTTTTTTTTTTTTTTTTTTAAAAAAAATTTTACACCAATTACCAATTTATGCCCCACCAGATGCGGGCGCTGCTGTGTATTTGTACGAGTTTCATCACGCTCCCAAGTTCCTTCAGAAAAAAAGGCCCAGCTTTGTCAAAAGTGACCATGCAGATGAGATCTTCTCTGTGCTTGGATTTTGCTTCACAACCACCCATGTGAAGCTAACTGGTAAGTTCAACTGAGCCCCTGTAGAGAATGGGTCAGCCTCAGAAAGACTGGTGTAGTGGCCTAATATAAAATGCATGCAAACCTACCTTGAACATATCCATGCATAGAAAGATGTAAAATATTTACTATTCAAACGGTGTTGAAAAATCCTAACGTTGCATTTTTTTTTAACTAAATATTTTTCTGTTCCACAGATTTTATTTTTAAAATGATTTAAATGTAGTAAATATGAATTTCAGAAAAGATGTTCACATGCATTTAAATGCAAGGGAATACCATTTGTTTGTTGCTATGCAACAGACCTTAAATGAATATACTACAGCAGATTGAGACATTCAGATGATATTTAATTTTGAATAGGTTTCTTCCATCAGAAGTGGAAATAAAAAGCCTTCAAAAAATGATCTGTTTGGTCTTTGTATGACATAGCATGTATGATAAACCCTGCTTTTCACACAAGAGCCAGCAGAGAGAGGCAGAAATATGCACTTTGATTGACATGAAGTAAAGACATTTTTTGAAATTGTTTATAGTTTAGTTTTAAGTTCCAAGAAAGGAAAAGCCAAATGTCCAACGGCTTTCCAGCATCAGACTTCCCTACCAGACAGCATCTGTGTGATCAATAGAAGGCAGAGAGACCCAAAGGAACCGAAAACCGGTCCTAAATATTGCTTCTGATTAACCTCAGGTCCACAGTCTGTGACAAATTTCTGTTAAAATAATGTCACAATGAAGAACTTTTACATATTGCAGGTAAACGCAGTGTATTGTGTGAAAATGTGTGGGGTTTGTCATTCATAAGAACAACAAAAAATTTGGAGCACCAAACGGCTTCACTGCTTCATTACCAATTTAGATCCATGCCCTGAAGAGGAGGAAGAGTTGAGCAGAATCATGATGAGCTACTGGGGCAACTTTGCTCGCACAGGGTAAGAGCGAGTGTTTACTAAAAGTGCAGAATGCACAGATCATGGAACGTTGAAGATGTTGTTTGTTTGTAGGTGCCCCAATGGAGACGGCCTCGTCAACTGGCCTAAATATGGAGCAGACGAAAAGCAGCTGTCTATTGATTTAAAGAAGCAGGTACCAGTCCAGGTGCCTAGGAAGGACCGTTTCATCTTTGTGACCCAGACTCTGCAAAAAAAGATGCAGCAGCATAGGAAGGATGTGGAGAACAAAAAATGTATAACTTTATTTTTTTTTTATTCTTGTTTGTGTATAATCAGAGATTTTATGATGTGTTAAAATAGAATTCTGATTAATTTCTAAAATCCTACAGCACCCGAGGTCCAAACAAAGCTTGGCAGACTGAAAGGTCAGTATGTGAGCGTAAAGGGGAAGGAGAGCGGCGTCCACGCCTTCCTGGGCGTCCCCTTTGCTAAGCCCCCCCTCGGCCCCACCCTGAGACTGGCCGCACCTCAGCCTGCAGAGGGATGGCAAGGACTGAGAGACGCCACGAAGCAGCCCAACATGTATGTACTCTTCTTTTAGGATCCGCTAGACCTGGAGGTTCTGTGCAGTTCTTATTCATCAGAATTTACTTTTTTTTTTTTTTTTAAACAGGTGCATTCAAAATATGGACTTCGTTGACGAGCTGCTTCAAAAACTCAAGGGCTTAATAGTAGAAATCCCAGATATTTCTGAAGACTGCCTGTATCTCAACATTTACACCCCTGCAAACAGAGCTGCTGATGCCAAGCTCCCTGTAAGAAACCTCTGCTTAAACTCTTTAACTACGACATTGAGGTTCAAAGCAAACATTTAATTCAAAAGTCTCAAGTTTCAGATTCTGAGGAACACGAACGCAGCATGTTTTAAAGTTGGTTTGGGATGAAGAAAAGGAATTTTTGTTCTGCTCTAAACTGTGATGTACCTTCACCCCGTTTATCTAAACAATACCCATGTTGGTGATTCCAACCTCCTTAGTTGTAGACTTTGTAAAGATCTTAATAAGTAGGACTATCACTGAAAATGTTATTTAATTTCAATTAAAATTCAAGTTATTTGAATTTTAAACAGATCAATTGTACACAAACTTGTTGGATTCATTTTGGTTAAATTTGATTATAGGCTTACAGAAAATGAAAATTCAAAACACTGAGTAAATTAAATAAGACATAAAAATTGATTACTAGTTGAAGAAAGCCAGTACTCAAAACTCTTTCTGTTTGAATTACTGCATTAATGGAGGTGATCAACCTGTGACTGCTTGCTGAGGTGTTAATTTTAATCCCAGGTTGGTTTGATCTCTCTCTTCAGCTCATCTGACTTGTTGACTCTTGGATCTTGTTATTTTCTTGTATTATGATTATACTCATCAGATTCTTTGTGGGGATTGAGGTCAGGCCAGTTTGGTGGTGATGATGAAAGCAGGTATTGGTGCTTCTACCAGGTGTCCAATCCTACTGGCAAATGATGACGACATTATAAAACTTGTCAGCAGAAGGACACTTGAAGCGCTCTAATATTTTCAGGCAAACGGATACACCAACAAAGAATGTATGGCCATCTGTTGGTGACCTTAAGGTCAAACACTCATGGGTTATGCAGCAGGAAAAATGACCCAAAGCACATCAGCAATCCTACCTATGAATGACTCAAAAGTAAGAATGTGTTGGAGTGGCTTAGTCAAAGTACAGACTTCCATAATGGATTCCCCATGGAATGACTAGAAACAGGTTATTCTTGGTCAAACGCCCTCCAATGTGAATACATTAAAACGATTCCGTGAAGAGGAGTATTCAAAATTTTTCCCACTATAAGGTGGCAACACCAGATATTGTGGTGACTGAGGAAGTTACCTTATCACCCAGGACTATGTGGGCTACAATAGCTTCTTTATTAACTCTTCTTTTTAAAACTTCTCTTGGCATTTAGGAAAGTTTGGCGTTTCATGTTTTGTAACATTTAAGCAGAAGTGAAAACAGAATAAATCTGTAAGGAGCAACACACTGTTTGAATTGCTGAAATATGTCACCGTTTTAATCATTTTCTGCTTTGAGATATGCCTGCTTATGCTCTGGAATATTAAAAATAGGCAAATTGCTCAACAAATGAGTTCTACTCCTTTCTCAGGTCATGGTGTGGATCCACGGCGGAAGCTTTCTTCTTGGGTCGGCGTCGGGGTACGATGGCTCTGCTCTGGCTGCATACCAGGATGTGGTTGTGGTTCTGATCCAGTATCGACTGGGAGCTCTGGGCTTTGTCAGGTAAATAAGTTACTGAAGCATGATTGGAAGCACACCGGCATTGCATTTTGGTGATTTGAATTTGATGTGTATATATATATATATATATAAAAAAAACCACTTTATTTTATACAGTACTGGAGATGAGCATTTGCCAGGAAACTTTGGCCTTTTGGACCAGATCCAAGCCCTGCGGTGGATAAAGGAGAACATTCACAGCTTTGGAGGAAACCCAGATTTGGTCACCATATTTGGGGAGTCTGCTGGTGGTGTTAGCGTTTCACTCCTGGTATGAAGTCATCAGAAAACATTTCTCTTTGTTGTCATTGCCAACACCAACACACTTTCTAATTTGTTCTACCGTTTAAATCCTCAGCTTCTGTCTCCACTGTCTGATGGCCTGTTCCACCGAGCCATTGCCGAGAGTGGCACAGCTGCAATGGATCTTCTTGTTGTTAGTGATGCTGTCCCAGTGATGCAGGTGAGATATTTTTTTAGTTGTTGTGTATTATGATTTAATTTCTTGTTTCCAAAGAAATGAGTGTATCTTTCTTCAGGCGGTTGTAAACGCATCAGGATGTAGCCTTGGGTGCACAGAGAAGATTGCTAAATGCATGAGGAACCTGGACATTGACACCATACTGGCATTAGGGAAGGTGAGATGCTGGAAGGAGAAAAAGAAAATCTTCAGTTTCTGCAGGTTTTTTCATAATCTCTCCACTTTTTCTTTTTTTTTTTTTTTAACACATCTTGCTCTCTCAAGGATCAAAGTTTAAGGTGTCCTGTAAACATTGATGGACACTTCCTGACCGAGCCTGTGCCTGAACTGTTCCAGAAGCACAAACTCCACACTGTGCCATTTATGACTGGCATTAATGATCATGAAGGAGGTTATGGTATTTCTGATGTAAGTTTTGAATGTTTATGAGCATTTCAGACCACTGATTCGGCATAGTTTTTGTTGTTGTTTTAATTATGCTAATTCTAAGTTTTATCTGTTTTCTGTAGCACTATGCTCCACCAAACTGGACAGAAGGAATGGATCAAGAGCTGGTCAGAAACATCCTGTCCGTCTTTTACCCCCTTGTAAGACTCATGTTGTCTGTTGTGGTAACCTGTAAATATATTTATACCCCTTCAATATTTTTATTAATCTTATTTTTATGGGATTTTTTTTTAGTCTCTTTAGAGATCATTATCCTGCCTGTATCATGTGTCAGTGTTCCTAAGGTTGGGAAGCACTGGATCCAATTGACCAACACATATTTGGTCATATTTTTGAGGTGGAAGGAGAGTTATACAGAGTTTTCCAGTATATTTTACAATTGCTTGCATCTGTATTGGAATGGCTTTACTGACACTGTAAGGATAAAGTTATTGAGAGGTTTAAAATAGGATGAGGTTATAAAACATTTCAAGCTTCCAACAAATCAAGGGGTACTGCTCATCTCATATGAATGAAAAGGATATATAGCACACATGTAACACAATGAAACATGGCAGTAGCAGAATCATGTTGTGAGGAAGCTGGTCAGATCGATTGAGCTAAATTCATGGTATTTCTTGAAGGCGCCAATAACTTGAGATCGCGGCAGAGGTCCAAGCAGAACAGTGGTTTAGATCAAAGCAAATTGAATTGTTTGAATTAGGGTTTTAAATGAGCAAAGCCGGTAGACAGATTCTAGTCTGACGGCTTTAATTCCAATGCACCATTTTCCTTCTACAATTATGTACTGCTTTGTGGGAGGTGATCATGTAAATCACAATGAAACATGCATGCAATTTGTTGTTTTGTAACGTGAAGAAATATAAGGGGTGTGAATACTTTAGCATTTCTTTCCTCGCACAATTAGGTTTTTTCATAAATTGTTTCTCCTTTCAGCCTGAGCAGGCGGTCATCAGAGACTTGATTGTTAAAGAATACACCGGATCTGGTGAAGACCGCATCCGAAACAGAGATGGATATATGGAGCTGCTCGGAGATTTCTTTTTTACTATTCCAGCCATTAAAGCGGCAAAGGCTCACAGAGGTTTTTTTTTTTTTTTTCCATGCAAGGAATCTATTCACTGGATATTTTCTATTGTTGTATTTCCCCAACGATTGACACTTGCATGTACCACCTCCAGATGCAGGCGCCGCTGTGTACTTGTACGAGTATCATCACGCTCCCACAATTCTGCAGAAAATAAGGCCGAGCTTTGTTAAATGTGACCATATGGATGAAATCTTGACGGTGCTGGGACTTTGCTTCACAACTACCCATGTAAAATTAGCTGGTAAGTGCATCTAACTTACCCCCAGATATTTAATGTATTTGTGCATTTTTACCTAGTGACACCAATGCTTACTGATTAATTTAGATGAATGTCCAAAAGAGGAGGAAGAGTTTAGCAAAATCATGATGAACTACTGGGGCAACTTCGCTCGCACAGGGTAAGAGCGGCTGCTTATTCAAAATACAAAGTACACACAGCTAATACAAAGTTTACAGCAATATTTGTTTATAGGTCTCCTAATGGCGATGGCCTTGTCAAGTGGCCCAGATATGGAGCGGAGGAAAAGTACCTGTCTCTCGATTTGAAGGAGCAGGTGTCTGGTCAGTCCCTCAGGAAGAACCGGTTCGTCTTTGTGACCCAAACTCTGCCAGAGAAGATCAAGAAGCTTCAGGAGACTGTGCAGCACAGCGAGCTGTAGTGCAGCATCATATGGAAGTCGCCTCTAACACCCTTGTTTTTAAATTTAAACTACTTATTTTTGATATTTGGAGTGTTATTGGGAAATATGTGTATTCATGTTCAATGAAAGAAATTTAAAAAAAAAATAGATTAGCAACTTTTAATATAAAGAAAGTAGTCTTGTTGAAAAACGACACATTTTTGACTTCTTTGAACACCTGTTAGCCCTACTGATGTTTGAGAAAGAGAGATTTTCTTTTTACATACATTACTTCAGAGGATTTGCAAGATAGTTGGGAAACGATATTCACAATCTGTATCAAAGCCTTTCTTTGTTGAGAGTAAATGACATAAAGAGTGCCCAAGGCGAGTGAATAAGTGGGGGAGGAATGCATTTCTGTTCTTCTTTAAAATCTCTGGAAAACAAAAACAAATCTGAAGCTGAAAAAAAAATCTGGCAGTAAAACAAACTGGAACAATTTTTTTGGAACAGAATTTTATATATATATATATATATATATATATATATATATATATATATGACAAATACAAGTGTTAGATGTGGGTGTGCAAAAAAGACAATAGAGAAAGGGGGGAGAAAAAAAAGAAATGGAGTCCAGTGTGGTACTTGGGTACAGAAATTTTTAATAAAAATGTAATATGTTTTATCTCAAGATCAAATATGCTTTAATAATTTAAATTTTAAACAAAATAGGTAACTCTTTGCAGTCTCCTAAGTACCATGTGATTACCAAGTGAAATACTTTACTGTATATTACTATGTAATTGAACTAATTTGAGTGCCAATTATAATTAAATTACTGTTTAATAGTACCTAAATTACCTATTATTTAACAAAATAAATGACCACACATTACCATATACAGTGTATCACTACGTTACTAAAGCTGATTGGTGGGTAATTGTGATACCTTCTTTATGGATTACACAGTAAATTTAAGCAGACTTTATATTTTAAGCAGATATCATAAAACTCATGCTTTATACACAGGTTAATCTTCATTTAACCTGTGCATAAACTAGCAGCAATAAAGTACTCCACAAGTAGATGCAAATCCTGTGCTTGAGAGCTATGTGTTCAAGAGTTTAGTTGAAAAGTCAGTAGGAGGCAGCATCATTTCTTCTGATTACTTTGCTGCTGCCTTCACTAGTGTCAGATTTCACTTCCTGACTACCAACATGAAGTTCTACATTAAACACGTTTGCTGTCTTCTGTTTGTTGTTTTTCTTGGCGTCACTGCAGATTTGCAAGGTAAGTCATGCACAAGATGTTGGTCTGCTTGTGTCGAATATAAGCTGCTGGAAGTAGGGAAAAATGCTCTATCGATTTTACTTGATCTCTATTTTTGCACATTACCAAGTAGTAAATGTCTGAAAACAGAGTTTTTGAACACATTGTCCATTCTTGCTCTTTATTTACGACCTCTGTGCAGTAAGAGTTGGTGGATAACAGTGAGTCACTCAAGACCATTTGTATGTTGCTTCAGTAAATACAATTTCAGTTCCACTTCTTAAAAATGTAAATTCAGAGACATGTTCCACATGGACACTTCATGCACTGCAGTTGAGCAGGTTACACAAAGATTGTGTAAGCTGAGCTGCACAGAGCAGATTTCCGAGATGCACACTTGAATTGATTGGTCTGCCTCAATCATTTTGCTGAGATTTAAACCTTTAACACACACTGTAATGTTGTAATACCTTGTTTTGCTCTTTCTGTCTGTGCAGCAGCCAAAGTTCAAAGTATAACGAAGCCAATAAAAAGAATCAATAGAAAAAGAAATATCTTGCTGTAGTTTGTCAAAGTTTTAGTTCAGAGCTTAGAGGCTATGTCCTATCCTGGATATCTTCAGTCTGTTCTCCTGAGGAACATAAGCCTCCCAAAAATCCTGCCATTTTAAAAATGTTATTTATGCACTTATGCATATAATTTTATTTTTATACTTAATATCTGCACTAAAGTCCTTTCAGAGCAAGCAAAATATATGACAAACGGCAAAAACTAAAGTGTTGAAATGAAAATCTTTAAAGACATAAGGACAGCTCAGTAACAGAATCGAGTTATCAATTTTCACTACAGTCAAATGCAAACTGAAGAGAAATGGGTCTTTAAGAGCTCCATGAAATTACTGATTTTGTGAACAGACCTAACATGGAGACATTGGTTGTCCTAGACTCTACAGGTTGGGGTTATTGTCCAAATGCCTAATTGTCACTGCTTTTTAAATTGGAAGCCACATGGAACAATTTCTTGTTTGACCTCAGAGTTCAGTTATGAGGTTAGACATGCAAAAGGTCCTGGAGATGGAATGCTTGAAATTGTTCCTCTATTTGTTCCAGCTTTCTGAGTACAAATACTCAGAAAGTTGTTGATGAGGTGTTAAACCTCATAGATATTCCCTCATTTTATATATTAAGAATGCTGATGTAATTTTCCTGTCTCTATATGCATACTCATTATGAGGGATTGCTGTAAAGTCAAAGACGGAACGTAATTTATTGGATTTTCTTAGAAACTTTTGAAACGGTTTTGAATAATTAATTGAGCATACTGTAGTGTTTGATAACTAGGATCAATTGTAATGTATGATTTATTTGAAAAGATTTTGTAAATTGTCTTGAGATATTTGTTGTGATTTTGTGCTGTATAAATAAATTGAAGTCAAATTCCCCTGCATTTTAATAAACTGTTATTATCTGAATATGATAAAGCAACATTAGCAGTTAGAACAGCTGATTTCTTATTTTGTTATTTAACTTTGGAACAAAACCCTGTAACGTCATGATTGGTTCATAAAATCCTGACAGCACCAGAGGTCCAAACCAAGCTTGGCAGACTGAGAGGTCAGTATGTGAGCGTAAAGGGGAAGGAGAGCGGCGTCCACGCCTTCCTGGGCGTCCCTTTTGCTAAGCCTCCTCTCGGCCCCACCCTGAGACTGGCCGCACCTCAGCCTGCAGAGGGATGGCAAGGACTGAGAGACGCCATGAAGCAACCCAACATGTAGGACACGTTAGCTCCGGTTTTAGGAAGTTTACACCTGGAGGTTCTGTTTAGCATTTGCTTATGAAACATATCTGTTTTGCAGGTGCATTCAAAGTATGGATGTTGCCAATGAACTGATTGATAAACTCGGTTTGCTGATATCAGAAGTCCCAGAGCGTTCAGAAGACTGTCTGTACCTCAACATTTACAGCCCTGCAAATAGAGCTCCTGATGCCAAGCTCCCTGTAAGGATCGCTGCTTTAAATATGTGTATTCATGTGTCTTTTTTAATCCACACTCATTTCATCTGCTGTTATTGTAGCTATAATATACAGAGGCATAAGATTTTCAAGTTCCAAATTCTGTAAAATAGCGTGCACCATAATGGCCATCAGTAATATTGAACAAGCTGAGATTGATTTGCTCAAAGCAGCAGTACATAATTTCCCTCATATATTCAATACTTATTTTATCTGCCATATTTACAGGTTGTCCTCAATTACTCTCTGATACACTTCACAGTTTTTGGTGGATTCTGTGAATGTGAGCTGGCCAGGCCATCCTGCAGCACAGCATTCACAAATCATGACACTTCCACCTCCGTGCTTCACTGAGAATATTTTCCTATAATTCTGGGTTTGGTTTGTGCTAAGCATATTCTATGTTCTGGTGTGTCCAAATAATTGGCTTCACAGACCATTATCCCAAGAATGTCTTCATCTTTGTTTACATTATCACTCACCACACCTTAACCTGGCTTTCTGGTTTTTTTTTTATTAGTTAAAATATTGCAGAGGAATTGGAGTCCTCTGAGGATCTGGCTGTTTTTGAGAGGATCTATTTCAGAATCTTGATTTGAGTGTGGCTAGTGAAATTGAACTAGGTGATAATCAAATGATTTAAAGATGTGTGTTTGGCTTGAATAGGTTTTCACTTCATAAATTAATAAATTGTAATACAAAACTGGCAAATTGCATTACATAACTGCAGTCTCCATGTAAACACTAACAGGCCCTCTTGCTTCACCTAATGAGAAAACGTTGCAGATTGGTGTTTGATGAGCTCAGTGCAATCAAAGCAAAGCATTGAATTGCTCTCTCAGGTCATGGTGTGGATCCACGGTGGAGGCTTTGTGGTTGGATCTGCTTCGTCATATGACGGCTCTGCTCTGGCTGCATACCAGGATGTTGTTGTGGTTCTGATCCAGTATCGCCTGGGAGCTCTGGGCTTTGTCAGGTAAATAGGCTGCTAAAACATGATTACATCAAACCAGGAACATATTCTACTGATTTGAATTTGATGTAAACAATACAGCACCGGAGATGAGCATGTGCCAGGAAACTTTGGCCTTTTGGACCAGATCCAAGCCCTGAAGTGGGTCAAGGAGAATATTCACAGCTTTGGAGGAAACCCAGATTTAGTCACCATATTTGGGGTGTCTGCTGGTGGTATTAGCGTTTCACTCTTAGTAAGAACTCTTCAGTGATCCCCGCCCCTCTCCATCCCCTCTAAAAACTATTATAATCTTACTGCAAACACATAAATTATTGTTCTGCAACTTAAATCCTCAGCTTCTGTCTCCGTTATCCGATGGCCTGTTTCACCGAGCCATTGCTCAGAGTGGTACAGCTGCAATGGATATCCTGATGAATGATCCTGTGCCAGTAATGGAGGTTAGTTGTCCTTTTTTTGTCCTTTAACATGGTTTAATTTTTTTATTCCAAAGAAATGTACCTTTCTTCAGGCAGTAGCAAATGCTACAGGCTGTAGTCTTGAAAGCACAGAGAAGATTGCTGAATGCATGAGAAACCTGGACACTGATACCATACTGGCGTTAGGGAAGGTGAGGTGCTGAATGAAAAAATTCATATAGTTTAGATATATTATTTCTGCTCATTTCACCATCTCCACCATTTCTTCTTAAGGATCCATTTTTGAGATATCCAATACATGTTGATGGCCACTTCCTGACTGAGCCTGTCCCTGAGCTGCTCCAGAAGCACAAACTCCTCACTGTGCCATTCATAACCGGTGTTAATAATCATGAAGGAGGTTTTGTTGTTGGTGATGTAAGCTATAAATGTTTAATTACTGAAGGAGGATGTTTTTTTTTTTTTTGTTATTTTATTAATGTCTACTGTAAGATTGGTCATTAATTTGATTTACTTCCTGTAGCACTTTGCTCCTCCAAACTGGAGAGAAGGAATGGATCGAGAGCAGGTTGTGGACATGGTGTCTATGCTTTACCCTCTTGTAAGACACATATTGCCTCATATATCAGTGTCACTTTCCCTCTGCACGAACCAGATTCTTTGACTTTTTCTCCCTGTTGAGGCCCAAGATGCAGCCATTGGAGATCTGATTGTGACGACGTATGTCGGATCTGGTGAAAACCGCATCAGAAACAGAGATGGATATACTGAATTTATAGGAGATTTCTTTTTTTCCACCCCGGCCGTGAAAGTAGCAAATGCTCACAGAGGTATTTAATTCCAAATCATGCATTTAGATCAGTGCTGGTTATTTTCCTCTGCAGCGCTTTCTAAACAAACACGATACCTGTTGGTCCACGACCAGATGCAGGTGCTGATGTGTTCTTGTATGAATATCATCACGTCCCCAACTTTCAAAAGAAAAGAAGGCCCAGCTTTGTTAAGTGCGACCATCTAGATGAGGTCTTTATGGTGCAGGGATACTGCTTTACAACTACACATGCAATATTAACTGGTAAGTGTACCTAATTTACCCCCAAATGTCAAGCTTGTGGATTTTTCCAAATGGCTTCACTGTTAATTTCAGATGCATGTCCTGAAGAGGAGGAAGAGTTTAGCAAAATCATGATGAACTACTGGGGCAACTTCGCTCGCACAGGGTAAGAGCGGCTGCTTGTTCAAAATACAAAGTACACACAGCTAATACAAAGTTTACAGCAATATTTGTTTATAGGTCTCCTAATGGCGATGGCCTCGTCAAGTGGCCCAGGTATGGAGCGGAGGAAAAGTACCTGTCTCTCGATTTGAAGGAGCAGGTGTCTGGTCAGTCCCTCAGGAAGGACCGGTTCGTCTTTGTGACCCAAACTCTGCCAGAGAAGATCAAGAAGCTTCAGGAGGACGTGCAGCACAGTGAGTTGTAGTGCAGACTTATCAAGATTTAAAAACAGTGCAAGAGTGAAACGATCTTTTTACTAGTGTGTTGTCATTTTAAAGACACCTACCTACTGTCAATACTGGTTATGCTGGGATTTTATTTTACTTTTACAGGATTCCTCTACATTTCCTCTTCTAAAGTTCTTTGTTCCTTTTAAATGAGAAATTTGATTATGCAGAATCTACTTTGAAAATTCTCATGATGCATGTATTTACATTGCCTGTATTTTAGACAAACTGTAAGCATGTAACTTCTGCTTATTTGTATTTGCAATGGAAAGCCCTTTCAATATGATGCTTAATAATCACTGGGCTAAAGTACAGTAATGTAAAAAAATGTTTGCCCTTTTAAAAAGGCCACACATTTTAAATTTGTTTTTGTACTTAACTGCTCTAGCTCACCAAAAAAAAAAATCAATAAAGAAAACAGTGAAAACTGTTTTAAATCTCGCTGGTCCTATGGCAATAAATGGCAACATTTTTGCCCGTTCTCTTTACTGTTGAATCTCAAATGAAAAACTTAGCTGGGGCAAGAAAAGCCTGAAATGTTTTAAATGTTCTGGGAATTTTTGTGACCTCCTAGATGAGTTGTGGAGACACTTTGGGAGCAATTCTGGTAGACAAGTCACTCCTGGGAATTCTCTTGAATTTCCTTACACTGATTTTGAGATTTTTTATTTTTTTTGCCTACTTTATGTTGTCAGGTTCTGTTAAAGTAATTTCTAACTTACAAAGCTTTTTGAATAGTCTAAGCTGATTCATATTTTACCCAAAGGAGCTGGAGGGATTTCTATTCTCACAGGAACAGGTTGGTTCAGACTGCTTGTTGCGCTGGGTGAAATCACTATTTGGATTCGGGTTATCTTAGTCTGATATGAACATTTGTTTGATGATCTGAAATATTCAGGTGTGGAAAAAAAAAATCTGTAGGGAGGCAAATACTTTTTTCGCATCACTACAGCTTTTTAGTAAACACCACTATGGAAACGCGAAGCACACTTACACCCACATAAGATATGAGAAACAGATTTAAATTTTTATTTTTATTACTGAGTGCTTAAGCTGAAAAGCTCCCTGAAGTCTGTGAGCAGTTCAAAAGGTCAAACCTAAAACTTCCAATGAAACCAAGCATATGGTATTATTACAAAGCAACACTTTTCAAAGGCAAATCACTCATATAGCTGGGTTTACAGATCAGAGAATTTCAATAAAAAGTTGTCATGAAGTTAATAAAATGTGACATATCAAGGATGCTTCAGCAAACACCTGTTTTGCAGATGTTAGCAAAACTGCAGTCTGGTTTAAAAAAAAAAAAAAGAAGAAAAAAAAAGTGCTGGCCACTGGTCTTCATGATTTACTGACCTGCCCAGAAAAGTGCACTTGGAGTAGGAAAGCTACTGGGCATCACCATCAGATGGCCGTAATGAGACACACAGAAAGTTACTCTGAGCTTCGAGTTGCACTTTGAGCCGTTGGTCTGATCAGTGAGTTAGAAATCATTATAGGGGGGAACTGGTGGCAAAAGGTTTGCAGCTAATAAAGCCAGGCAAAACACTGTCAGCCATGAAAACACACATTTTAAAGATGGAGACTTTTTTTTTTTTTTACAGAAGCAAAAACAGCATATTTGGTTACGTCAATTTAAACTACTGTATAGATTACCTATTGCATTACAATACATTTTTTCCAGCTTTTATAATAGGCTAATATGTTTGGTGGGGTCACATTAAGTGTTGTGTTGCCTATGAAAATGATTCAAAGACCAATTAATCAATAAAAGTTAGCTAATGTAGGTTTGATCAAATGGAAGATAGAGAACAATTGCCAATTTTAAAATAATTCCTGGTATTTTCTGGCTGAACATACCGAATGTAACTGTATATTCTGTTTTTGGACTTGAAATCATGAGAAGCACCTACCTAAAGGTGTTATTTTTTAATTTACCTACTGGGAAAAAAACAAAACAAAAAAAAAAACAAGGCATGCTGCTTTACACAAACCAAACATGTTTAGATAGTGGTTATGGATGCAGTGCTGATTAGATCTAAATAAACGCAGCATGCACTTGAACATGTTCGGCACTGAAGCTGGTATAATACTGTGATATAACGGAATACACTGAACACCTTCATCTGCTTCAAGCACTATCGGGTACAGACATGGTTCTGGAATCACAGGCACATACAGTTTGATCCTCAACGGGTGATATAAGTGGTACCATCGCTCTCCTTTGTCTGCAGGGAATAAATAAAGTTTTATGTGACCCGTTATCATGCTGCACTAGAATTAGATTAAGGTCATACCAGGCTGAGGTGATAAACAGTGACATGAGAGGCCCTTCAGAGTGCATATGTGAGGGAAATATAAGTGTGTTAGGTCAGGGTGAGACACAAAGCAGGTAGAGTAGCACAGTAAAACCCAATCTCCACCATTAAGAGTTAGGGTAACGATATTGGGATGGTGACGTTCTCAGCGGAGGTGATTCATGTGTAAGGGTTATTTTGCCAAAAGCTCGAAGCATCAGGATGTCCAAGACTGCATGTTGCGCAGCATAGCCTCAAAGCGCTCCATGCTCGGTGCGTGGGCGTGGGGCAGGTGGTCCGTCAGCCGGCTGTACAGGCTGAAAGATTTCAACTCCAGCCAGATGAAACCAAAACGGTCCTCGTCGAACAGCACGAAGAGCCCCGGCGTGCGCTCTGGACTCGTGAAGCCGTGTCCAGCAATCAGACCTGTTCCGTAGAAGCTGAAACACAAACGAAACTCATCAACATGCTGGTGGATACCGATGGTGTCAATCACCCTCATGATTGACAGCTGCTATTCTACAGCTGGATCACCACAACAGAGCAGGCTATGAATGGTCTGGCTAGCTAGCATTGCCACCAATGTGAATAAATGGTTTTCCTGTAAAGGTAACCGCCGTTAACACATTAAACAGTGCGTACACAAGGGTGAGACAGTGCAAAGACACTCTGATGCTGTTTGTTTTTGCCCGGGATCGGCAAAAACAAATGATCCCGGGTAAAAGAGGTGAAGAAGCTCAATCTTTTCACAGGTGATCTGTCTTGTATTACACTGTCATTTACAGTGACAGTTTTAGCAAAAATGGTTTAAAAATGTTCAAGTTACATACTGCACCCCAACCCTAACAGCATTTTGAATGGATGAAGTAGCAAAGCTATCAGACTTTAAAACACTCCTTCTTTATAAACACAACATTATACAACTGTGCATCATGTGAAAGACTATCAGACTCCTGCAGCAAACATCCACAAACAGTAACCCTCCACAACCAAGTGTGCAGCTGTAAAATCTTCCTTACTCCTCCCACTACTCCATCAAACCTTCTGGAATATCCTATCCATTAGAGACGCAAGGATGAGGACTAAGAATGTGCATTTTGGGTTTATTATTTGAGTCCTCACCATTTCCTGCAGGTGCGAGGGTACACCTCATTGCGAGCCATGACCCCTAAAGGCAAAACAAAGGGCTGAGCCTCAGGAGACGAGCTACTACCGCTGGGACCAGACTGGCACGCGTCTGCACAGGCACCGTGGTCGACCTCCGTTTCTTCAGCAGCAGCACCGTCTGCTTCCTCCTCTGCACGTCCGACACAAGCAGAGGCGTCGCTGGCTGGCTGTTCCACCTCCCTTTGAACTTTCTCATGTATTCCCAATATAATCCGCGACAGCACGTCTATGTTGCGCTGCTGGTCCAATTCTGGGAGGTCCACAGGCTGACTCAGGTCAACATCCAGTGTGAGTTGCCCTGCAGGAACGTTTGGGTCTCCCTGAAAGAAGGAAGAGAACAATTTTATTTGTAATTGAGGTCATTGGCTGAAGAAAGAGGCAGTTTCCAGATACAGAATTAGAAAAAAAAAAAAAAAACAACCACATGATTTTTAAAGCACATTTGTAAGAAAACATAGCTGAGGTGTATTTACAAGAACTTTTTCATTTATTTCCAAGGATTTCCCTTTTCTATCCCTCTGACAGTGATTATGGACAAACCTACAGTGAGTTTAGTGGCTCTTGCAGACATCCCATGGAAACTTAGCATGACAATCTCCAAGCCATGACTCCCGTATGTGCCTTTGAATAAGCCTGGCTGCAGCAGATCCGAAGGCATCAAAGGAGGCAGGTAGATCCGCCTGTATGTCAAGCAGTTGCTGCAAAAACAAAAAACAGACAAAAGCCACCAAGCTGCTACTGAAGCCTCATAGAGACAGAATAAATGTGTGCAAGATAAATCGTCATACTCATATTGACTGGTGTAAATGAACTTCATCAGAATGAGCTCCTGCATGTGTTCGTGGAAGATCTCTTCCAGTGTGCGACCCCATTCTTCCTCCAACCAAGTCCGAAATTCCTGCATGAACACACGTTCATATGATAAAGAACTCTGAATTTCATAAGGCTCAGCAAAGTACAGAATAAAACGTATTAATATCACGTGGAAATTACCACATTTTATCAGAGTGCAGCCACACTACCATGTCTTTTGTTGGGATTTTTATGGGATAGAGCAACAGAATTGAGCACATAACTGGAATTTAAAAGAATAATGGTTCAAAGTATCAAAAATCCTTTCAGGAAAAATCTGCAGAGCGGCATGCATTTTTTTTTTTTTTACATCCAATTTCGTTTATTGGAAAATCCTTGCATAAAATCTCAATCTCAAAATCTCTTAAAGCTGTCCTTTGAGGCATGTCTGAGAACATTAGACTCTGGTGTTTTGGTTAGATGAAAACAAAACCTACATTCAAAATGCTATGTGTGGAAGAAACCCGACCTTTCAGATCACTGAATACAAAAACCCAAAAGATGTACCCCAAAACCACTTGCAATTATAATGTATTAACTCAGTTGGGTAGAATTTGAATGCAAAAAAGAAAAAAAAAAGGATGTATCCCTGTCCCAACCTAATTTACAATTATTTTCTACTTTGTCTTGGTCCATCACATAAAATCAAAACGCATTAAAGTTTGTGGTTGTTAATTCACAATGTGTGCGATATGTGAAAATGCTTAATACATGTGGGAAATATGCTTCTCAGGGCACAGCAGATCAGAATATGAAACTAATTATTAACAGGATCTAGTAGAACCGGTTAGACGTACCTCCTGTCTGCCTCCTGGCATGCGGTGATGATCGGTCTGGTTGCATTTTGTGGAAAATTCATCTTTCTTTACCGTCTAAAATAACAGAATATGGAATCTATTAATGAATGATCAACTTGTTTTAAGCAGCTATCTTTAAATAAGGAGTATTTTGCATGTAAATACAATATCCTGCATATACAAAAGAGCTTATTTTAAGGGCTTTTTTTCCTTACGGCCCTCACCTGTATGTCTCCTTTGTGGGGACCTTTGTGTCCATACATACACTCCACAGTGGCTTTTTTGCTTTCCAGCAAGTGAATGCGGAAAAGCGGTCGCCTTCTCATCGGATCTTCCACCCGGGGATCGTGAGGAGGCAGATACATCCAGCCAATAATGAATAACCCGTCCACCTGGGTGAAATATGGCTTTATTTAATCACCCTAATCAAACAAATAGTTTTGCCAGAACACTGAAAGCTAATAAAGCTAAATTGTCAATTCGTCTTCATGCAAACATGTCTAAAAAACAATTAAGCATAATCAAACGGTAGCAGAAATACTTACCACGACATTGAGTAATCCACCATAAGGTCCGATGTCAGGCTGCCAAAGCCCTAGAATGTGCCTATATGGGTGAAGCACTGCAAAAGAAGAGAACAACAACAGAACACTGTAATAAGTTTCAGCAGGACTGCACTCATAATCACCTGAGAGTTAATGCCGTATGGTTAAAGGTGGTAAAAGTGAAGTTAAAACCACTCACTGCATCATGTTGTTCAATGAGAATTAAATCGAGTTATGGTCAGTTTATTGCCAAAGAGACATTTACGTTCACTTTTCAGGGTCATAAGCACATTCACTTTGGGATTTTAATGATGCGTTTGCACCGCTCATTTTCACGTGAAAATGTCATAATTACAAGAATAAAAGTCATAATTACAAGTTCTAAGTGTACATGCTGGACGGTTTGAAAATACAACTTCTAAAACCGACTTTTAATCTCAAAGCTATAACTTTAAAACCCACGTCTGACTTTTATTCTAGTATTTTGACCTTAAAATGTGTCGTTACGACATTTAAAGTCACAATTACGACTTTTATTCTCATACTTATTACTTTAAAACATGTAATTGTGATTTTAAAACTCATAATTACTTTTTTCCCCCTTCATAGCAGTAATGGGCTTCCATAGATTTTACTGGCTGCGACGAATGAATTCTACAAATCAAAAATTGGATCCACAATTGCTGACTTTCTCTCTCAGTGTCAAAAGTATACATGCGTATTTGACTTTAAGGAAAACAACATGGCAGATGGTACCTCACTCAGCTTCTTGCATAATTGTGGCTGGATTTTTGATCACTCTTGTTTACACCACAGGTCGAGTTTATTAAAACTATTTCTTGACACAGATCTGATTTTTAAAAGCGAGCTGACTTGAGGTAAAGTTAGAGAATTTGGAAGAAGTCTTAATTCTTAATTATTCTGTCCATTTTGTACAACACAACAGTCCCACAGCTAAATGCTGCCACCGCCACCAGACTTGAGAGTCAGTACAATGATCCCGAGTTCAAAACGTTTTTATAGTCGGTAAAGTCAAACAGTTCAGTCTTTATATTGACTGATCATAAATGTTTCCTCCAGAAGGCATCAGGCTTGTTTTGTGAGCAAAGGGAAATCTGAGTGAAACTTGAAGGTGCTGATTTTGGAGCATTTTTGTAATCACCCTTTCACTCCGCGGCGATGTGAAACCTGCCTTACCCTGGACAGTGAAACTAATGTTTCAGCAGTTTCAAGATATCGGCAGGCTCGTTCCCTGCACTAAGTGAACCAAATCAAGAAAATTAACCGAGACCAAGTCATTATAACCTATATTTTCTTTTAGTCAGTTCAAATCAGGTGGTTCGAACTTGGACACAATTAGGTGTACCAACAAGGACAGATATTCCAAAAACACATCGAAACTGGATTTGGAATAAACATAAAGAGACCGGAGAGCCAGGTGTGTGCCAGTTCCACGAAGGCTGGCAAAAAGAGACGTTAAACATTGAGCAATTACACCAGAAGCTTGATGATGGCTGCAAAAGGTGTGAAGTCCATTTGCAACTTGTTAAGGGATATTTAAACCAGATAATTGAGGGGGGGTGTGTGTGTGTGCATATATTGGAGTCTGCATGCATGCATAATTTTGGCCGTGAGTGGAGTAGGGAAAAGCCAAAAATAAATCCCACTTCATGCACGTTTTGGTTTTTGTTGAAGTTTTTTTTGGTGTTGCATTGCAACATAGAGACATTTTTTTGAAATAAATCATTAAGAGCCCAAGATCAATGAGTAAGCTTCAGACCAGAACTCTATGTTCCAGACAGTTGAGTTTCAAAACAGCACATGTGGCACACCAACTTAAGCTGCCTTCTCTTTTCGCAGCAAACAGGCAGTTCAGTAAACGACAAATGAACTGTTATCACAGGAAGTACAGCTTCAATTGCTTTGCTTCAAAGTCGCGTCATTATGAAGACCCAAACACACAATCCGTCATGATGCAGCAACCCACATACAGTGTGTGTACACGTCTCTATAGTCCATGTGCTCGTAGTCAGGTAGGAGCTTCATAAAGCGCCCAGACTTCACCCGCGGGACGACACCTGCACAGGCACAACATAGGTATGTGTAGAGCAGCAACAGAACCAAAGAGGGTTCAGTCCAGAATTTGACTACTGGAGGGAAAACAGCTAATTTTAGGAGCAAACAGCTGACGTTAAAAAACAAAACAAAACAAAACAAAACAAAAGGCAAATATGCTTATAATTCCTACCAGTACACAAATGAGGAACAGACTGAGGGAGAAAAACATGTCTTAATGAAAAAGTAAGCCTTTCTCGGCTTATTCTGTCTGAACAGTTACTGTACATAAGGAGAAGGAAAGAGGTGCTTGAGAAGACATAAAATAGTGACAGATTTAGCGCTTCAGTAAGTTTCAACAGGAAACTGAAACTGACGTTTAACGTAGAGATCTTGGCTAGATACTCCAGTCGCTTCCATCTTCCTCAGGTCTTCCCTCATGCCAAACTCTGAAACAAAAAATGGTATAATAGACTTAGTGTTACAAAAAGTAAACTTTTGGTCAAAATTAACATAAAAACATGGACATAAAACATTATTTTCAAATGCTGCGTTTACAGATCTGCATGTAATTTGTGTATAGAGTAGTGTTGCTAAGGAATCTAAATAATGTCAGAATAATGTTTCGACTATAAAATGTGCTCAGCTGAACAGAGTATTTGTAGGGCAGCCAAAGGAGACAGACCTTCTGAGGTTACAGATCAGGAGTCAGTCAGGATAATGTCCAACTCTCTGTCAGCTCAATGACAAACAAATTATTATTTTCAGTTGTAATCATTTGTATAAATTATTGGACATGAGTGGTAAAATGCACCATCAGATATTTTAATAATAATAAAAATATAAAGCAAAAAGCGTTTCTGCTTTAAAACTTTTATAAAAAAAATGCATATATATTTTCATACGCATTTGTTAAAATCATCATTGTGTCATGACAATATCATATCATACAAGACAAATAAAATGTGAAAAAAAAAAAAATCAAGCTTCTCTGCCTTTTCCCAGTGCTCCCAGTACTAACTGCAGAAATACACCACTCAGTCAGAAACAACCAATCAGAGCCAGAAGGAGGGTTCTAATGCCATCAATCACTCAGTACATGCTACTCACCTGCTGCGAATGCTAATTCTAGTTAGCATAGCACAGCGAATAACCACTTTTCTTGAAACAGTAAGTTGTTTCTTTGCCATTAGTTCATTGAGCGGTGTGTACAAGAGCATGATTGACAAGACCTTCTTCCTGGCTCTGACTGGTTGTTTTTGACCAGCAGTGGTGCATTTTTGCAGACCTCAACAGTAGCAGTGGGAGGAGATAAAGGAGCTTGATTTTTTCATAGATGACATGTTGACAGTTTAAACAAATATGGAAAAGACATATTTCTGTAAAAGTTATATTCTGCAGCTTTAATAAAAAATAAAATAAAAAAAAAACATTGCTTTTGTACTATCCTCGAATAGCCAAAAAATAAAGGTGGGGGTATTTTACTCTTTTTGCAACTATAGGTGCCATATAATCTTCAGGTTTTTATCCTTCAACTGAAAAAAATTAATTAATTAAGGAAGCCAACAAGACATAGTCATTTACATAAATCTTAATCTACATCGCATCTTACTGGTTTCTGGTTTTCTTTTAAAGTTTGATGTGCAAATTCCAGTTTTGATCAATTTGTTTGCGCATAAAAAAATGTTTAAAACTCAAACGGTAAAAGGTCACCGAGGCATGTCAAACTTTGGAATTTTTAAGAGATGCAACTAACGGTAAAGTTTCCTCAGAGTAAAGCAGGTTAAAATAGCCTATTACCATTGCCAGACAAAAAAGCTGCCAGTGTTCAAAAATATAATTGCATACTTCAACATTTTTAGACATGACAAAGCAAACATAGAGACTAGTGTAACTTTATTAATTGATTTCATTAGAGGTGCACCGATAAATTGGCCCCGGTTTTGTTAATTTTGGGAGATTTTATGATCTGCCAATACTTACATGTGAAGCCCATCTTACTCACTGATCTCATCTACCTTGGCAAATGTCTAAAAAATCAACCACTGTTCTCTTTTTCTCTGCCGTGAGAGGTTTGATTGGCAGGTCATGCCTGCCAGTTTGCAGTGAACAATAGTCTCTTCACTGTTGCCAACTCAGTGACTTTCGTGCTATACTTAGCAACATTTCAGACAAAAATAAAGTTAAAAAATCAGCAACAACCACATAGGAATCAGCAGGTCAGGCTTTTTAAAGATTGGTAATCGGCAATCAGCCAGAAAACTGCATTCGGTGCACCATTAGGTTTCTTTTAACTTGATTGCTACTCTCCATTCCCGAGAGACGACTAACAACCTCACATGGAGGCCGTGAATCCTGCTTGTTGTGGAATAATATTTCTGCTATGCTTTGGGCAACTTGCCTCTAAATGCTGGTGCTTTAATACCCCCCCCACTGCATTGCAAGTCAAGTGTGATTTTATTTTTAGTAATTTCCTGGAATAGTCCTCTGGCAAAAAGACTAATCATGTGTCTATAAAGTTACACAAGGCTGAAGAATGAATAGCAAGTCTTTTGATAAAGACTTTCATTAAACCACGAGGGACGGGTCTGTGCATGTTTTTGGTAATTGGATGTTCTCGTCAGAAACCACCACAAAAAAAATAAGAAATAATTTGATTTTCCTTTTAATATCTACAATTTTAAATTAAATACAGGCCACCCACTTTCGTGGTCAAAACAGATCAGTAAAAAGTTAAATATGGACATTTCTTCCTTTTCTTAATATTTTAAATGTTTATTTAAAATATTTAAAACATACCAATGTCTAGCAAAAAACAAACAAAACTTTTTGTATATTCTGCAGTCATTCTATAAAGTCACTGTCTGTAAGTGGTAGGGGGAAGGTTATCAAAACAAGGTATGTTTTCCAAAAATTATCCTTGTCCAAGCTCATAAAAATTTAAGTTCATTTTAGATGTTCTTGTTCATCTGTGTTTGTAGCACACACACTCACACACACACACACACACACACACAAAAAGTGGCACAACACACTCAAGACTTGCACAAGAAATAGAGCCAAAATAGCAGAGTAAAATGTTGGTGGAATAAGGTGCTTTTAGAAGGGAAATTAAATGAATAGACTGGGACAGTGGCTGTAGAAGGCACTACTTCTACTGTGCACATAAAAGTTGTTGTGCAACATGTTTACTTGTGCAAAAAGCAAATATAAAAATGAGATTATGGTGATTGTTTTTCTTTTTATAAAAATGAGGAGGTGAAGCATTTTAAAATCACATTGTAAGAAGAGTGTGAATCTAACTTAGTGATTTTAGTTTTTTGTTATTTTATTATGAAAATGGAAGATTACTGAAAAGTTGATCAGTTAAGTTTGAGCACCACTTGTTTTTCAATCGCCAGTTCCTAAAAACGAACGTGACACAACACTGGCAGCAGTGAAACTCAGCAATGTGGAAATCAGCTCAGCACATTTAATTCTGGTGATTTTACTGTGTTTAACAATATTTTAATTTTACAAGAAAAGCAACGGCATTTAACTCTTATTAATCCGTGTTACTTATAAGTCCACATATAGATTTTAAAGTCAATGCCTTTCCTATAAATTGTTCACGCGTCACCGATTAACGTCACATCAACAGCTTTTCAATGTGTTTATTGTTAGTGTAAGTGGCATGTGGTTCCTAAGCAAACAGTCTGAAGTTATTACGTGTATGCTAAAAAGGATCAGGCCTGCATCAGCGGTCTTATCAACTGCAGAGAATGGCTGGCAGGTCCCAGTAAAGCAGCAGACTATGACGACAGTCTAAATAATGTTGTCACTGTACGCTACTTGATACTTGATTCTCTCTCTCTGTCTGTGTGTGTTTTCCACGGCAGCATATTTTTGTGGCAAGCTGTAGCTGACAGGATTCATAAAGAAATGATTCAGTCATTGAACGTTTCAGTGGACTGTGTTGGCAGTTTTCAGGTCTGATCAACATCATCATTACCTTCCACGCATCGTCTTCTCCATATGGTTTCCGTGTTGAGAATTTGTCTGAATTTTTTGCATACGAGTGCGACATTTGGTAACACTGTTCCAGGAAGCAAAGAGAATATTTCCACCAAGAGCTCCGGGGGTAATTCCATTAATGACTCTGGGTGTGGAGGTCCAGTGTTTGAGCCTCGTCTGTTGGTGTTATGACCGCTTCCATATTCACAAGCGTCACTTGGCTCTGCAGTGGCTGCGGCCGCGGCGGCGGCGACGCGCCCGGGGCCTCCACAGCTACCTGCGTCGCTTCTCCGCTGGCCTACGATCCTCTCCTCTTCCTCCTCGTCCATGTCAGAATCGCTCCCTTGGTCCTGCTGGTCGTTCCTCTGTCGTCTTCGGCACCTTCGGGACTGTCCGACTCCGCAAAGCCTGGCACAAACAGCCATCCGTAGTCAACAAACGGCTAAAATTACATCACTACAACACGTCTATCAACTGCAGTCATATCCTTCTGTCCTCGCGAGCATAGGCAGGGACATGAGCTGACGTCACACTGCTCGCTTGAGGATCGGCTATGGCAAGGCATTTGATCATATAATAATTACGTCGACTCTTCAAAACAAATAATTTCCAGTGCCTTCCAGAAATATTCATGTCCATAAAAAACATTTTTATAGATTTCCTCTATACAACCACAAACTTAAATGTATTTTATTGGAATTTCATGCTAGAAAAATTAGCCTGTAAAAACTTCAAAAGGGATAAATACGTGCATGTCACTGAATAGCTCATTTCTTCATCTTGTTTGTGGAAGTTAAAAAGTCTGAATTACAGGTAAAAAAAAATAATTTAAAAAATCGGCCTAAATACAATAACCCCAAAAAAGAAAAAAAAGCAATAACTCAACAAACCACAGGGAAAAAAACAAAACTACAAAATCACAAAGATTCATTACACTAGTACAAACGTGTTGAATTATTATTTTCAGAGCTGTCAAAAGTACTCACAAAAGGCCTTCATCACCCTCCACTGATGAATGACCTTAATGAACCTACCATCGGGTCCAGCAGTCTTCCTCAAGAAATATTGCAGGTATTTTGCTGTTATTAAAGTGATATTTTACAAGTTTGTGTTTGAAAAGTGACGATTTCATTCTGAGTTGTTAAACGGTTTAACCTTAAACCTGCACCCATCCTGTTTTCTTCCTGTCCTGTTGTCCTTCAGGATGACCTCAGTGACCCTACAATCGGACTCAGCAGGTTTTCTGAAGGAAACTCTGGAAGTGTTCCCAGGCGAGCAGGTAAGGTAGATGCTTCCTGATTCAGTTCTCCATTTTGACTTGAAACTTTCTCAGCCGTCTTCCTCAAGAAATGTTGCAAGCATTTAAACAATATTTACCAGCATAAATTTTCAAAAGGGTATGACCTCCATCCTGTTGTCCTTCAGGAATCTTCTTGTTTTCACCACTGATATCACCCTTCATCGACCCCCATCGACAGTCAGAAAAGCCCTATATCTCCTTCTCAACCACTGACGGAAAAGGCCTTCATTTTCCTCAGTTATTTTTTTCTTCACAGAAGCTACACCTGGTCTTGCGCTGTCGTTTCTCAGCTTCACACACAGTTATTTCTGAATTAAGATGCCAGCTGATGCACTTCTGACTTTTTGTAACTTGACATTATTTAACCCAAACACACAGCGGGCTCAGTGTGTGTGTGTGTATGTGTGTGGGTGTTTTTGGGTATAAGTAGAGGTTCTGCTTAGCTTGCTCAATAATAATTTGTAAATGTGGAACAGCTAGTTGACCTTTGACCTCTAGAAACTTTTATTAATATCTTTAAAATAATTCACTAACACATTTTTGCTGTACAAATGTTTGACACTAATTTTGTTCTCTCAGGTTTCAGAAGCAGGTTGGAACAGAAATGTCTTCAATAAATTATCCAGACTCTGATTATTAATTATGCCCACTAACGAGCTCAGAGTTTTAACAATGAACTGTGTTCAATTCATGGTTTCTGAAGAGATTCCCTACTGCTTCATTAACCAATCACAGGTTGTGGATCATAGAGGGCAGAGGTTTGGGATCATAGTGGGCGAGGTGGGGGCAGACAAGACAGAAAACGGCGACCTGATAGACCTTTTCTTTGGTCTTAGTGAAAATAGAAACTGCTGGGAAGATTCAGAGGATGGAGCAGGCGGTTAAGTAGAGAAAATTGTGGGTTCAAATCCCTCTACAAGTCTTTAGAGTGGCGTTGCCTTGGTTTGGTACTCTGGTTTTCTCCTCTAGTCCAGAATGTAAACGTTTCCCCAGACTTGGTTTGGCCACGACTTAAGAGCCAGAGAAACGCTAAATACCAGCAGCTGATAGGCAGTGGTGCTCTAAGACCTCAGCTGTTGCGTCCGTATCAGCCACAGCCGAATGGATCGGGTCGGCCCCGGAAGACTGAGCAGCTCTCCCAGAACCTCCTGTCTGATCTGAGTCATGCCAGCACTCTCAGAGCGTTTAATTAGCAGAAATGTGGAATAAGAAGCTGCCTGTTAGGAAAAGGTCACCTACCTTTGCTGAGAGAGAAATAAAACTTTATTACTTAAAGAGTTGTGTCTCTGTGGAATCAGGCGCTGCAGCTTTAAAGCAGAGCAGAAACATGTGAGTGAGTTTTTATCTTCAGGCAGATGATGAAGAGGAGCTGAACATCTTTACCTCATCTGGAAACGTCTGAGAAACTGAAACTGAGTTCAGCCTTTCACTTTGCAGGCCTTTAAACTGCAGCTTATTTTCTCCTTTATTTGTGGAAAGACTGAGGGGGCATGGGAAAACAAGGAGACAGTTTGGTCTTTGCCCAGGTTGCTTTAGCCAGAAATTAAAGGTGGAAAAACAAAAAACAAACAATAACCACAAAGTTTATCATTAAAAACCTCCGGATAAATTCCTGAAATAGAAACAGGAGAAAACAATTTAATTCAGTTTACTTCTTTTGCGCTAATGTAATATATAATATATATAACAAATATCACCTTACAAAAACAACATTTTAATTCAATCATATATATACTCCAACTGATTATAGTCATTATCAAACGGATAATGACTTAGAAACTTTTTGAACTAAAGAAACCCACTGATTTTAACCATTCTCTCCACTTGTTGGTGAAAATAACTTCACCTCTGGTTGGCCTGTCACAATAATCAATAAATCAGTTAATCTCATGATAAATTCAAGCTAGCTCAATTTCCATTTGCATGATTTATTGTTTCTCTATTCATTCAGTTTTTGGTAGAAAGAAAGACTCCGGCCTGGTGCTTTGGTCTCAACTAAACCTTTTTTTTGAAAGACAATTTTGTTCACAGTGATTTAGTAATTCATTTTATTTATAGATTCTTTTTATTTATTTTGGATATTTTAAATGCCTTCCAGTTCCAGTGTTCAATGTTCATTAGAATTTAAAGTTTGAAAATATGTTCTTGCATTATTGTGCTATTGCCATTATATTAATTGTAAATGGTATTAAAACAATATAATTGGTTATCGCGATAACTTTTGGCACAATTTATCATCCAGCAAAACTTATTGTGAAAGTTGTGAACATAACAAAATTTTCTGGAGGCTACATTGTCCCAAAAGTCTTTGTCATAGAGATTTCGCAACAAATGTATGGTCAAATGATTTCAGTAGGGACAGCCATTACCCTGAGGATTTTATTCTGTTCTCAAACTCAAACGGACTCTGGAAAAATGCGAGCGCTGGATCAAGGCCTGCTGCTGACCTCACAACCTGTTACATGAAACAGTGATGGTTGGCAACTACCACATGTTTATCTGCACAAAGGTAATGGGTAGTAAACATCCCTTTTCTGTCATAATAAGACTGTGTGATAGTCAAATCAAAGACCAATAAGTGAAGGCAATTATTCTTGATTTTATGTGTGTAAAATTCATAGGTAGCTAGCTTTATGGAAGCATGAAAACATGTACAGCAGTAACTACTGTATTTAAATGGATGCACTTTTTATGCTACTGCTTACTGACAGTCACACGGCCCTAGGGCAGCTGTAGCTACAATCCAGTATCTTGCCATCAATAGTGAGTGAATGTGCCCTTTGAGATTTCAATTTATATATACAGGGCATTATAAATAAAATTGACTAAAATAGTTTAAAAGTTGTTTATGGTGAATGCAGGACCTACTAGGTCTTACCTTTCACCACCTCGTCACGTTACCGTCTCTCTATCTCGACACGAATCTGATTTTCGTCTGTGAAGACTGCCAAACGTAATGTACAAAACCTAACACTGACAAAAAAAATTGTACAAAAAGAAAAATATTCGAGCCAGCCAGGAGTCGAACCTAGAATCTTCTGATCCGTAGTCAGACGCGTTATCCATTGCGCCACTGGCCCGAGACGGACAGCTGAGCAACAACTATTCTCTTTGAAAGATGGTGTGTCTACACGTGTTCTCTATTGGTGATTATTTCCTTACGTCCTCGTCGAAAATGCAACAAACCGAGACTTGTTAATACAATGGATATGGCTAATTCAGCTTAAAATTGCGAGTTCTGGGTTCTGTGTCAAACACACCGACGTTTATCGTCTGCTGTTTTCCCGAGACAGTGTTTGTTCTAGCAGCACAAGGTAAATTTGTGCATTTGCAAATTCGTCCATTTCATACTCACGCCTTGCCAATTTGTTCATTTCTACTTCATTTTCTAATTAGTAAACAAACATTTCATTCCCACTAAGCTAAAGTCATCGCGTGCTACCTGACTGCGTTGTAGATTACAAATTTAATTATGAAGATAGTGGTCATTAAAATGCTCCATTCTCATTTTCATTTAGAGCTGTTATATTATACCCATAGCACACAATGCCATATTGACAAGGCTGTCAGAGAATGACCCCTGATCAGACATAACTTAATGACCTCCTGCTGGTTCTTAAAGTCAAATGAGATTTCGTTACAGTGTACTTTAAACAGAATATTGAAAAATACACTAAATATATATTCTCGTTTAGAACGACTGTCACCACATAGCTTAGTAAATTATCTAAGGCTGTATTTTCTTATTTAACCCTTTTAAGAACATTTAGGTAATATATTGACCTACATTTTCTAAGGGTTGTAAAGTACAACTTTTACAACCTTTAGCAGAAATGTTAGGGAGAGAATGTCTCCCTAACATTCTCAAAAAAGAAAAAAAAAGAAAAAACTGCAAACGCAACCACCTGGAATTATAGATCGATTCTTGAAAAGCATAAAGAGCACTTTAAGCAGGTGCCCAAAGTCGGGATCCTGCATGGTTTAGTTCTCCCTGGTGCACCTGGATCAAATGATGGCTCATTAGAAGGTCTAAGAAAACCGACTTTGGCATCCCTGCTCTAAGCAAACATCTTATGTGGTAACATAAATAAAATTAAGGCATGCAGTTGATATTTATCGACATTATTAAATAATCAACATTCTAAAGAGCATTACATAGTCTTTACAGCTACGATTAGATGGTCCCTAACCTTCCTCTCGATCAAGCGGCTCTGAATGTTTAGTGCGGCCCCTGCAGACTGCTGAGCAGAGTGAAGGAGCAGCCAGGTAGAGGCACAGGCTCCATCTCTCGCGAGGAACGACGCCGTTATCGGAATCTCTACAAACAACACGAGAATTCGTCATTCACACGGTAATATAACCCAATCTTACACGGTGCATGTCGCTGTGTGAGAGCTAGGGTCGAGGATGCAGAGTTAAAATGTCATTTGTTTGCTGTTTTTAACTTTCTGTGATTCTTGTGTTACAGTCCAGCGGCCTTTAGGCCCCATAGCATCCTAACTACTAAGCTAGCCTAAATAGCGTTTGGTTTCACTCCTTAGCTTTGCTGTTAGCAAGGCGGCTCACAAACAGGATTGTGGCGCTCCTGCTAACATTAGCCGCTAGCTACGGGTCTGGTTTTGGCTTTGATAGGCAATGCAAATGTAGAAACATTGGCAAATTTACCATCGTTACAACATTAACAACACACGAGTAGTGCATGTTAATTTTCCGCCCATACTCCGGTTGGTTGTAGAGTACCCGCGCACTCTGTTAGCCCCAAATCTTAACTCTGGAGATCTATTTTAAAAGAAAAAATTTTAAAATAAGGCTTTGTCAAAAGACCTGATTCTATTTACTGATGGTAAGAGCTTAATTTGTTGGTAATACAATGCAAGGCAGGTTCAGTACGGACAGTTGACAAAAAATAACCCAATAATACGCAAAGTCCAGCACTGTTACTAAGTTCAATGTGCTCATATGTGTTTATTTTTTATTTGAACATGGAAGCAAGAAAACATGTATTTAAAATATACTTAGGCCTACTACCTTTTATTACTCTGCAATTAAGACAAGTTTTTCATGTATAAATTATGTAAGTGTTGATTTTTTTTGCAGGCGGTTTCTGTAAAGTTTTATATACATATAATATACTTAGACTTTTTATGACCAATGTTTGTATTATGTGGTATAAGTCTTATTTAGTTCAATAAACATCCCCCGCCCCCATCTGTTATATATATTTTTTTAAACAGATAAGCTGCAGCATGGACCTTTTCTGTAGTTTTCAGAACTACCTATATAACTAACTGCAAGTTAGATATGGATCCAGAAACATAATTTGTCAGGGACCCAATATTTTGTCAGACTTCTATATTCAACATTTTTACTGCTGAATGTCCTTAATTGCATTCGTAGGTATCAACCACAACATTACGGCCACAAAACATTGCCAAATATCTGCAATTTGCCAAACATTGCCAAATATCTGCAAACTACAAGATGTAACCATCTATCATTGCCAAGTACATTAAGCCACACAATGTCCGTGCACAGACACGGCAACACACAGCCGTGTTATGCAATTTAAAAAAACAAAACAAAGTCAAATAAATTATGACTTAGATTTTTGTTTAATGCAAAAGATCTGTGTCGAATTGTTCAGGCACATTTGTCGATCGAAGCCAGAGCTTTTCTGAAACAACTGAAAACTGCTTTGAAATACATCGTATACAGATATGTTGTATGTATGATTATGTATGTTCTCTTTTTGCCTGGGTCTTTCACATGAGTAAATCAAACAAATTCATGTTTAGTTTTTACTATTTATATAAATTACTTTCTAAATTCAGTCCAGAGTTTATATCTGATATAGCATTCTTATTTAAAAAGCTTTTTTGAAATAGCAGTCCTCTACTGCAGACCAACAATCGTCACACGTCGTGTCCACTCCACCATTACTTTCAAAAAAGTTAATTACAACTTCATTGCACCTTCATACAACTTAAGTATTGCCTTGACACAGCCAAAAACGTTGGTGCATTTTTATAGAATGTCTTTGATAGATCAGCACAAAATAGACCATGATTACGATGTGGAAGGGAAATGAGTCATAGTTTGTTAAAGTTTGTAAATAAAATTATAAAAAGTATGGTGTGTGATTGCTTCTTTACATGATTCTAGCTGTTCACTGATGTTCTAAGACAAACCTCTGTAGATTTTTAGTGAATAGCTGCATTATTATTATTATTCGTAGAATAAACTCGCATAAAATCTATTTACTGATATCACTTCTGGAGGTAATTAGACTGTGTTTGGGAGTGTTAAAGTAAATAACTGAATCCCAATGCTTGGCACACTTTTCAGATCTTTATTCATTAAAACTTTTCAAAAGTGTCAATTTCATTCCTTCACAATTATGCTCCACTTTATCCATTACACAAATCCCCCCAAAATACATTGAAGTTTCTGATTATAAAGTAATAAAATATCAAAAATATTAAAAGATTTGAATGCTTTTGTAAGGTAGTGCTTTTAGAGATGTCCAGGTGTGATCATATTGCAGTGTGAGTTCAGAATAAGGCTGAACTTATTCTGGGTTGGAAATAGCTGTAGGTCTTTGAAACGGAGGTCTGGTTAAAGCCTAGACATAAAAACTCGTTTGTCTTAAAGTTACAAACTGTGCAACAATATGCTGACGATAAATATTTTCTCATTGTCTTATTTCAGCTGTGAACAATGTCTGGACAAGTGCTGGATGAAATAGTACAAATAACAGTGGAGGAGTTTAACCAGGATGGCCGTAGTGGTAAGGATGCTGTGTAGAGACACATCTCTTCTGCATTTATTGATCGGTGACTTACTCAGCGCTTTCGTCTCTCTGTTCAAAGCGATGAAACCAGGTTTTTGGCACTAGCTAAAATGTTTTGGCAATTTCTCTGGATTTGATCTATTGCAGATTTGCTGGACAGTACTGAAGACGGTGAAGAAAGGACACAGAAGAAAAAGAGGAAACTAAGCAGCAGTCAGGACAACAACAACAGTAATCAAGAACTATCTTTTATTAAGGTACTAATAAATCACCAGTCATGGTTCTTATAACATCTAGACTTTATTTTAAATTTTCCTGTTGGATTGATCAAATGCATGAATTTCTTTACCGTTTCTATACCCAGAATCTTCTGGTTTCATTCACTGAGTCGATTAGCCAGCGCCTGGAAGGAATTGAGTCAAAGCTACAGTCCTTAGACGCAACGTGCAAAGTCCTTGTCCGCAAACTTGACAGCATGGCTCCCTGTGCAAAGAGCCCCGTACAAGTTCCTATGGTTGCAGGTTCTCCTCAGGGCGCCACTCAAACTTGGAACAAAGTTCGATGGTAAAATCTCAAGTGTTTTTTTTTTTTTTTCAATCATTTTTGTGCTTTAATCTTGTATTTTTCTTTATACATGTCTGTTTCGATCTTTTTTTTTTTTTCAGCGTTGTCCCACAAACAAATGTGATTGTTAGCAGAGAACACACAAAGGGATTAAACCAGGAAGACACTCCTCTTGAAAATCTGCTCAGCAAGTAAGCAGCTTGCATTTATATTTATCTGTATGTCAGAGGTCCGCTGATATTTATCTATAAATGTGTTTGTCTGTCTTAAAAGTTTTAACGTTACAGAACTTTGCTGGCAATAGGCTGCTAGGGACTGTCTTTTTGGGTGATTTTAATGTCAGTATGGATGAAATACATAACGCTTCGTGTGTTTAAAGCTGTGCTAAGAACAGTTGTGTTAGATTGTTACATTGATAGGTCAGGAGCGAACTTCATGCAGTAACTCACAGAGCTTTGTAAAAAAAGGAAACAAAGAGCTTCAGGAGATAGGAGAGATGGCTAAATTAATACCCTCAACCCATAATCAGCCCTTGTTTCCTATGTTTGGTGGTTTTACAGCTGACAGAAATATTATTGTAGAAATTATCATTCTGATTTTTTTTTTTTTTTTTGCAGAATGATTCCATACATTTTGATATCACTGGTTGATGGATGTTCCCCAAACATCCATAAACCTGATGGATGTTTGGAGAACATCAGCTGATTGAGTATGAATAATTAGTATTTTTTTATTTTTTTTACTCCCCTCTTCTTTGTTCAATGATATTCGTTGTACTGGTACCAGTATGGAAACTTTCTCAAACTGTTAACCTCTGTTGAAAGAAATTGATTAGAAGGAATGAAGCTTATTATCCCTGTGATGATAAAAAATAGTTCAGTGTGTCCCTTCAGGGACTAAAAGTGAATTTATTCTTTTTATTACAGTTTTATTCTACATGCTGTTTTATTTCTCTTTGATGAAATTGTACAACATTTTAGTCAACACTTGTTTTTAAAATTTGCTATTTTATTGAATTTGACTGTAAACTGGGAGGTGCTGTCCACATTCAGTGACTCAACATTGGGCTGCCCCCTGCTTCAAATTTGACACCTTTGGGCTTGACTGAAATAACTAACTGCTCAGATCCACTATTCAGATGTTTAAGGGAGAAAAGGTTTATGTCAGTGATGAGAACCATGTTTGTAAAGGTCAAGTTTAAGCTTTCAAACCCACCAGCATTTAACCAACTATGTTACCTCAAATCAACAGCAACACAATTGGGTTTTTCTACAGGACAGTTATTCCAAACAAACATAAAAACTGGAGGAATTAACTTCATATGTCTGGAAAGACCCTTGAAGTCTAGTTGGCTAAAAGCCAAGTCTGTCCCAGAAAACCAATGTGCTATAATAAACTCTACCAATACTGCAAAGACATGAGATTAATATCCATCCACGGATATGCCAGAAGTCTAAGACTGGCTACAACCCAACAACAAATATTGGTGAGATTGTATATATTTGAGACAATATGTATAGTTTTGACCCTGGATTAGAGGGAGTTCACAATGAATTTAGTGTTAAGTGGTAAGTTTGGTTGTTTCCACCATTAAAATCACTTCAGAACTAGAAGTGTGTCCTAGGGGTGTCCCGATTAATTGGCACAGATTTCCTTAGTCTTGGGAGATTGGTGACTTGCTGATACTTGTATGTGACCGTCGGCGTCGGGCCGGGGGGCGGGGCCAATGACCGGGCCCCTCACGTGTATCACCTGCTCTGTTGGGGTGGGGGGAGGGTTCTCATTTGATTTTTACCAAGGAAGCATATTGGCTAAACCGTGAGTGAGTCACTGGGACTGACTACTATATATTCCATTGAGGGATACACCTTTCTGAACAGGCGAGGGCGCACTTTCTCCGTCGATAATCAGACATTAAAGCGACTTGAAACCATTCCTCCCGAGCCACCCTTATAGCTCCGCGTCTGTATGGGATGCCGATCTTGTCCTCCACCCCCATCCTATCTATCTGAGCAAAGGTCTAAAAATAAACCACTGCCCTTTATTGCTCTGCTATGTGAGAGGTTTGACTGACAAACTTGCTCATGTCTGCAAGTTTGCAGTTAACAATAGTCACTCCGCTATTGCCAACTCTTTCTTGCTATATTTAGCAAAATTGCTATATTTATCAAAATTGCTATATTTAGCAAAATTTCAGGCAAAAAAAAAAAAAGGTATCGGCCGAAATCGGAATCGGTAGGTCAGGCTTTTTAAGGATTGGTAATTGGTGATGAGCTACAAAACTGTAATCGGTACACCCCTAGTTTTTACAAGCCCTAAATTAAAACAACAGTCATCCTCTTGCCCAGTATATCTAGCCTGTTACAACTGGGATGCATCAGCGTGTCAAATACCTTATTTTGGTTTTGCAGCACAGTGGCCAGGAGGCGACAGAATACCATTCTGGTTAAAGTGCCGGGTGCTGAAGAGAGTCAAGAGGAACAAGAGAGCGGCTCAGAGGCCAGTGACTCTGTTTCCAACAGTGGTCAGTCAGGCGGTGCACAAAATGGTCAAAATGTCACACTCATCACACTCAATGCAGAAGGTAAGACCTAGTCTGTTAACGCAGAAATATCAATCTACCCTCACCCTTTATATTTAATGTTTTTATTTTGCTGCTTTTACGGCCGTGAATGGATTTGAATGAATGGATTGATTATGTTGGAGGCGGGATTAATTTGTGCTTAGGCACAGAAAGTTTAATAAGTCTTGATTAGGATAGTCACTAACACAAAGAAAACAAATGATTACCGTTCTCAGTAAAATTTTTAAATTATTTGTGTGATTACAAACTTCTGTGATTTTTTTTTTCTTTCTTTTTGTCTTCAAACAAAGAATCTCAACATTTAGCTCTAAAATATTACTGTGCTGAAAAAACCTAAGCTTTTTGTTAAATGTGTTTGTTTAACAGGGGCAAAAACATTAAACAGGTTTGTAGCAATAGCTTATTTGCAACCCCTGGCCCCAAGGTAGGCTTCCAGGATTAAGACAGACTTAAAAAGTATAGAGACTTAAAATATTACAACCAATAAAATAAGCTTAAAACGTTTGGTTTTCATTTTTCTGCTAAATAATAATAATGATCTTCATGATATTATTGTTGTTCCTTCCAGTGCTTTATGTTGGCCTGCATCTTTGCATCATCTATTTCGTTTTAGCAGCGAAACCCATATAAGCATTAACTACTACAGCATTGATGTCAATGACTGAATTTTCAAAAAACCACATATGTAGATCTTTTTTTCAGTGTTTTGTTTTGAAAGGGGTAACGTGACTATTTTAACTGGTTTTCATATTCATGTTGTTGTCTTAGCGTGTTGACGCTTAACTCTAAGGGACTTGGCTTAAAGTTTGCAGCTTCATTTTTACATCAACAAAGCTACCCTTTATTTCAGCTTTTTGGTATATAGATGGAATTGTGGCAGTCAGCACTGCTAACATGGTACCATTTGTGTTATATGGTGTAAAAGTGGTAAGCAGTAGAGAGCTATAACACCACATAATTCAGATCTGGAATTGAATCAGTTATTTTATACAACCACATGGAGGTGCTGTTGTATTACATAATCTTATGTTGACTCGGCGTACCTTTTGTAATATTTGTCAACCTGTGATTAAATCCTATAGTGGAACATATAAATTAAGCTTTTATATTTATTTATATAGGGATCTAGACAGGTTTTCCTTAGTGCTTCACATCTCGCATGGATTTACTGCAGCAGAACATTGAGGCTTGTGCTTCAAGAAGTGCCTTTCCTTTCCTTTTCTCTTGATTCCTTTCTGTTTCTCTTCTCTTACTTTTTTAGAAGATTATCCAGAAGGCACTTGGTTGGGAGATGAAAACAACTCAGAGATGCGGGTTCGCTGTCCAATTTCTCCGTCTGACATGCTTTATATCAGCACAAACTGCCGCACGGCAGAGAAAATGGCTCTGACACTGCTGGACTACCTATTCCACCGGGAGGTCCAGGCAATGTCAAATCTCTCCGGGCAAGGGAAACATGGAAAGAAGCAACTAGACCCTCTTATGATCTATGGCATCCGATGTAAGTCATAAAACGTTGCTGGTTTATGATTGACAGGGGACTACATCACTTTACTTCACGTTACCTCAAGCAGAAGGTAGAGGAGGCTCTGAGAAATGGTTCACAATACCTTAACTTGCATATATGAGATCCCAGAAGTGTTAGGCATCCCAAAAGGTCCTTTTGGAAAATGTCTCAAAGGTGCATCTGAGCTGCACCATCTTAGCAGTTCGTGGTGGTTAAACAGAACATCTGAACATCTAAGATTGTGGTCATAGGTTTCCAGAACAGCAGTCCTTGCCAAAGCAGTTTTTATGTGCGTTAGAGGCAATAGTGGTTTGGTCTCACCCAAGTGTGTCCAGGTTTCAACCATCTAGATGCTGAAGTGAGATTAAGGTGAATAACAAGAAGGGAGTCCTCCTCCTTTTATAACCTTTATGCAATCCAGCAGTACCACTTGATGTGAAATGGCGCTGCTGCATGATGAAGGGAGTGTCATTTTTGACAGTTGATACAGTGTTCCTTCAAGGAGGCCAAATAGCTTTTCCTGTTGCATACAGTGTAACTTGGGAGGATTTTTAGTTTTACTACTGACATGTCATTGCATCATCTAATTCTTCACCTTCTTTTCAGAGTGTATAGTGAAAAGAAGTCCAAAACACTTAATTAAATATGAGTAGAGGAAACCTTTTGGCATTTTTCATATAAAAGGCCACTGAATTTGCAGGTGATTCTGATTTGTACTTCTTACAGTTTCTGTGATGGTTAAACAGAAAATATCACCTTCTGAAATGGCCCAGACCACCCTCTGTTTTATGATTACCACATTATTTCTGTAAAGTAGAAGTAAAAGGTTGTAAAATGTAGTTTGAAATTCTTGTAGGAATAAACTAACTCTCTGAGACCTTCCCACATTTCGTCCCTGTTCCGTTTCAGGGTAGAGTTGAATGGATCTTTGAAACAGACCACAGTCTGTATTCCCATGGCGGCTTACAACAACATGCATTCATCATACCATACACGCATTAATGTGCACCACATTTTAGTACATACCGAACTCTAAATGACATGCACATGTCTGGTTGAAAGATGTTAATGGAGTCGCTCTCAATTCAGTAGGTCTTTGAGAAGAGCTGGGCCTTCAGTGGTTGACAGATTTATCTTTAGTGACTCTTTTAGAAATAGACTTTTGTATTTATAAGTCTCATAATGCTGTCGTAATAGCAGTGTCATCAGCTGTAACATGTTCTAACAGTTTATGTCTCTTTTAAATAGTTCAATGAAATATTCCTTCATGACATAATGAGGCATAAAGCCAGAGAGTAAGTATTGAACAAATCGTGTAGATACATTTTGAATGAGACTATTGACATAATACTCAAACCATATGTTGGTACCAAACCAAGTAATTCACACATCAAAAGAAATCCAAACAAATAGATCAATAAATTAAGTTGCGTGAATTAAAGTAGAATGACTCTGAGTAAGTATTGAACGCATTAAGAAAAGTAGGTATGAAGGCATGGGAAGTTTTTAGAAAACAATCCTGCTCTCTGTCATATGAAGTTAAGTTCAGCCGGTTGAGTCCTTACTAATGCCCTGTTTTAAAAGTCTTCTTATTACCCAGGAATCGCACAAGAAACATCTCATGAAAATCAATGAGCTCTCTCAAAACCTTAGTGTTTATTGTTGAAGAGCATACTGATGGTTTCAGATGTATTTCTACACTTCTGAAAATGCCCTGTGAGAAATGTTGGAGCAATAATCGTGAAGTGGAAAGAAAATCATTTCACCTCAATGCAGCCCGTGACCTGGTGCTCCTGGGATGGTTTCTGACAGAGGTGTCAAAACATGAACGACAAAACTTGTCCAATATCAGAAGTGCACTTGGAAAGAGCTTTAGAAACACCTGGAATTAGCATGAGCAGTTTTTCTTTCATGGAATCTGGTAACACACTGAACCACAACAGATCCAACATTCGCTGTATAGCTTATGAAGAAAAATCATGCTGAAGCTTATTCAATGTTTGCTGCACAACATTTGAACAAAGCAACAAAATACTGGAGGAATATACTCTGGTATATAGACAGAACTGTGGCAGTCAGCTTTGCTAACTGCCACAGTTCTACAAAATTGAACTCTTTGTCATTCCACATACCGTGTTTAGAGGTATAATTGAAAGCAGGATGAATAGGAAAATGCGCCAAGACAGTCTGCTAAAAATCTGTAGATGTTAGTTGATTTCAGAATATCTGCTAGAATAATTGAGTTAACTACCATACATGAACACAACTGAAAATCTATTAAAAGAACTGAAGCTCAGAGAGCATAGAAGAGGCCCAGAGGCCTTTAAACATTTAACAGTTTGTGAAGAAGAATGGGCCATTACCAGCTGAGTATTCCATTAGTTTCTCCATAAGAGAGACGTCTTGAGGTTTTGCTACCAAATAGGGCTTTTCTGCCGAGCATTGAATACATTTTGGATGTGTTCAGTGCTTATTCTCTGTCATTCTACTTCATTACCCGTAATTTAATCAGTTTTTATTTCTTTGGATGTCTGGAATCATTGGGTTCTTATTTACAGCTGATGCGTGTTTCGTGTTTATAGCCTCAATAGAGATATTTTTACTGAGGAAAACATTAACATGTTCAGTGCTTATTTTTCACGTTGTGTATCTAAAGTGCATCTCACTTCAGTTGGACATTGTTCAATGTCCCCTCCTCCCAGACCTCCATGTACCTCTTTACTCACCATTTGCTGTAGATAAAGATCTGTCTTTCACACCCACTTCAGGCCACTTGACCAGCTGTGCAGAGGTCAACTTGGGGACACGCATTGAACTTCTCTTTTATAGCTCTAAATGTTTCTTTTCCACACATTTGTGTTTCTTGTGAGTACCCATATGCAACATTTAAATGTATAATTTTAAAATTGGCGTTTAAAAAAAAAAATCTCGCTTTACACAATCTTTTTTTTTTCCTCCAGAGTTTCTTCGTTTTCCATTTGCGTTATTCCCAAAGACGTTTTTCTTCTTCCGTCCCTGTGTTCCCTTTGAACCTTTGCATTTCATGCAGTTGCATGTGGATTCGGTCTGACACAGAAGTATGTAAAGGCAAGAGCAGGGCTAGTTCACTCTTGGTTGACTCATTATTCCTTGAAGGGGAGGAAAAAAAAAAGATAAAATAAGAATGAAAGAGCACCTGCCTGACTTGCCTGTGCAGGATCATCAGGTGCAGAAGGACTGCTGGATAGTGTCATACCAGTACCATCAGATAACCCCACCGTCTCATTTTCTATCCCCGGGTAGTAAAGGTTATAACTGTGTTGCTAACCCAAATAGAAATGAGCTGTCAGTTGGCCCTCGCCCTCTTAACAGTTTATAATGTGGCCCCAGTCATCTAGTGAATGCACCTGTACATATCTCCATGCAGGGAGATGGAAAAGTCACAGTTAGGCTTGTGTTAACTTGCCAAAAGGTGTGGAGACGGAAACTGGACTCAGACAGTGGTTACATTCACTTTTTAAATGCTAATGTGTTGATTATATACTTAAACTAAATTGTGTTTAACCTGTAGATCTTGTGGTGGTTAAAAATTGATGTTGAGTCACATTTATTTATTTTTTTGCATTCTGCATTATTCACAAATGCAGATTTTAAGATTATTTAGGCACTTATTTTAACAAGATATTAAATTTAAAAGTTATCTACTGGCTGTTTTCTATTTAGTGTACCGCTACAGCCCTAGCATACACATGGTGTTAGTGGTTTACATTTGCTCATGATAAGCATAAAAAACAGCCAACAGATTTAAATTAACTCCACAAATTTTACCAAAAAAAAAAGTGAAATATCCTCCTAGGATTACTCTAGAAACTAGTTTATGGCTACAAAAGGGTCCAGTTAACATAGAACTTGGACAGGGACTTTCCACAAAATTGTATTCAGGATATATAAATATATTTGAGCCTGCACGTATAAATTTAGCCATGTGGATTAGTGAAATTTCACAATAATGTTGCATTTCAAAACTATGTGAAGTTGTTTATCATTTTTCCACGTTGGGGAAAAATAAAAAGTTCTAATAAAATTAATTTAATTTCCAAAATCTGAAATGAGATTTATGCCCTGTGGTGAGTGTATGTAAACTTGGTGCAGGCATTCAAAGGTACAAACCTCACACTTTATTATTGAAAAAAGTCTTCATTGGTGAGATGACCAATATACACTTGTAACATGTAATGTTTCCATATTTCCTCAGGCCACTTGTTCCACAAATTTGGCATCTCTGAATCAGACTGGTACCGGATCAAGCAAAGCATTGATTCAAAGTGTCGTACCGCCTGGAGACGCAAGCAGCGGGGCCAGAGCCTGGCAGTGAAGAGCTTTTCCAAACGCACTCCACGCAGTACGGTGGCAGGTAAAATATAGATCTCAGGTGCCTGTATAACTGTATTTCTTTTTTTTTTTTTTTTTTTTTTTTTTTAAGTTTTAGGCATAATGTGACAATAAAGTTTGACGGCTCTTGAAATTTGCATGTAGGAAAGTGTGACGTCTTGAAAAGGGAAAGTGTGCAGATGTACAAGTTGCAGAAAAATTAAATCCAGATTCTGTTTATATGAAAAAAAAACTCACAGCTTGTTTTGTTAGTTCCACTGGTGCAAATATATATTTATTATATTTTGAAAGCCATTCATCTCCTGCTGTCAGCACAACTTGAATGCGATCAACACCTTCACAGGTTGTGAATTCAAATACATCTTATTTTATCTCCTGTATAAACGCATTTATGCAACCGGAACCAATGTGTAGCTATCTAGTGTAACACTGCAGCTGTTTAGAGTCCATACACAAAGCATTCTGTACTTCCCACTTTCTGTGAGTTATCACCTCTCACCTCTGACCAGAGAAAAGCAGGCCTACGGAGGAAAGCCTAATATCCTGTGAGCCCATACTACCGTAGGGGCGGATTGTCAGGCCCTGCCTTTTCAAGCCATGCACACCCTAGTGTGTTCAACACAAATGCTAGTTCAACATGCAACATCCGTCAAGATGCAGCACACATACAGGGACCAAACAAATCATTCAGTTTCGACTCAAATTCCATCCTAATGAACTGAAAAAGAGGATTTTCATTTGTGTGAAACAAGCTCTTTAGCTTTTTTATTAGCCGTCTGGGCTCCCATCCCTCATCAGCTAAAGTACTGAGAAACATATTTTTTTATATAATTCACCACACATCTGTAATAATGAATGATAAGAGGGAGTGTTAATCTTCAAAATGTCTGTATTATGTAGTGACGTGTATGGAAAATAAAACAAATGACTATATTACAGAAAGGTAGTCTGGCTTCACTTGGTAGCAATGATCATCTTTTTCTTTTTTTATTTAAATTGGCTTTTATTGCCTAAATGTTTTTTTATTTTTATTTTTCAGGATGACTTGCAGGCTTTATTTGGCCAGTATTGAAGTCCTTTGATAGATGTAGTAATTTTGAATCTAGCAGAAAATTATAGAATAACAGAAATATTGTCATTTATGATCCAAGGAATGTGTCCCTGACATTTGTCAGATTGTTTTTTTGTTAAACTTGAATGTAAGGATTATGCAGGAGGTTGATGTTTATAGACTGAAAAGTTTAAAAGTTCTTAGTTTTGATTCATAGAAACACTTGCGGATCAAGTGAAAACCAATCTATTTATCAGTGCATCACTAACCTGAGGATGTTGTCGCTAGAACATGGATATGTTTAAATCTTGAACTGTCAGCAACCAGAGAGCTTAGGAATCTTGTAATTTTATGACGCCTTCCGGCTACAGATCTTTCATATTTGATTCTATATAATTGTCCTGGGTTACTGAACTTGCTCACCCAGCGTGCTCCGAAGTTCCACACTGACTCATCTTTTTGTTGTTTTGTACAGAGGAAGGCATCTCAGATGAAGCTGCTCAAATAGAGACCGCCACCCAACAGACCCTGCATTACACACTGGCCAATCAACAGGTCCAGTTCCATCGTATTGGTGAGGATGGACAGGTTCAGGTGGCGCGTCTCAAATGTTTCATTTTTCACTTTCTGTAAATCCTTCGGAAAGCATTTTCTTAATTACAAGACCTCATTTTTTATCTCTACATATTAGTTTCTAAAATTTGTCCCCCACATCCTGGGTTTCAGTTTAATTTAGGAGTCCCACAGAGCAGGCCTGGGATAGTTCATACCACCCACTACAGTGACACTGGGGAAATATTGACCAACATATAAATTAATAAAAGACTAATGGATGCTGAATGATGGATTGGCCATTAACACATGCCGTGGCCAAAGGTCACATTGAGGCCCACTGCGACATATGGGTGGGCTGTTAAAGAAAAAGTAAATAAACTAAATTCCCAGTGTCCTGAAATCATCTAAAGTATTCAATTTAAAACATCCCTTGAGCTACAACAATAGATGCGAGATTAAACACCTTATGAGAAAACTTGTTGTGAGCAGTTCTCCCACAAAGAGTAACTCTGGAATTTGTTTTCTTCCTGTAAGAGCTAAAGAAGCAATGAAAGACATCTAAAACTTCAAATGACTGAGCAGGATCATGCTTCAGAAACGATTTGTAGATTAAATGAAATGACTGTCTGGTAAATGAGTTGTATGTTGAAATGAAGCAGATGCTGTTATTCGAGACCAATGCTGCATTTTGTGCCATTATGGAATATAATTAATGTTTAAGCATGAGGTTGTAAACTGATGGCTGTAGATTCTTCCTCAGTATTTTGTAGTAGAGAGCAGAGTTCATGGTTACCTACATCAAGTCATGGTGTCCAAAGTCGGTCCTTGAGGGCCGGCATCCTGCATGTTTCAGTTCTCTCCCTCAATGTTCTCCTTAGGCCTCTAATGAGCCTTCATTTGAGGCAGGTGTGTAAAACCAGGGAGAGAACTAAAACATGCAGGATGCCGGCCCTCGATGACCGATTTTGGACACCCCTGTAATAAAGCATCAAATCGGCCCCAGACCGTCATGCTACCACCACCAGATTCGATTGTAGGATCTTGTTTTCAAATGCTGTATTAGTTTTACAACAGCCTTGGAACTCTCCCATGGCCATTTTCCACTCTCTCTTTTTTTTATTTTTTTTTATTGTTGGATCTTAAAATTTGACCTTAACTGAGCCAACTAAGCCCTGCAGAGCTGTTGAGATGTTATTCGTCATCTCCTGGACGACTAACTGATGTGCCCAGCCACTCCTAGGAAGGTTCACCGCTGCTTTATGCTTAGTAGAACCCTAAAGCCTTACAAATGCTGCAGTGATTTTATTCTAATCTGTTCTTTAATTTCTTTATATAGGCACATTGTGTGATCTTTATTTGAACATTTCTGAATTTTAAGGTGGTGTTTGTTTGGCACGTAACTCCTTCTGATTATTCTCATTTATTTGAACTTGCATCCCGAAGTCACTGAGTTCATTAAAAGCCAGTTTTAATGGCTTTGGCTCCACACTTTGTCAGAAAAATCATGCATTTTAAATAAAAAAAAACTTGTGTCCCTTTCCTCTTGTGTCTCAGATTCCACAGGGACAGCTGCACATCGCCCAGGTGCCACAAGGCGAAGAGGTGCAGATCACACAGGACAGTGAGGCAAGTTTTTATCAGTGCTCGTCTGATAGAAGTCAAACAACATCGGACCAATTTTCCAAACTCGTTTTGTCTGTTAAATGATACAAGCACCTCATCACTGTTTCTTTTTTCAACCCACTCATATCTGTTACACCTCATTCATGTTTGAGAGGCTGGTTGGAAATAAAGTTAATGATATCTACAGCTGCCACATTTTAGAAGCCAGATTCTTGAGAGTTTGTTATGGAACTGACTTACAGTATCCAACTGACTTTTCTGTTTTTGACTATCTTGTTTTTTTTATTTATTTAAGAAATGTCCTTTTCTTTTTATGGAAGATAAATATTAAACCCTTCAAGAACTTTGGACAAATTATTTTCCCATAGACATAGCGCTTCAGTTATAGAAATAGCGGGGTTAGACATTAATGGTTGTATATAGAGTTATATGTTGTCAGTGTTGTCCCATGAAAAGATATACTTAAATACTTGCAGGAATGTGAGGGGTGTACTCACTTTTGTGATGCACTGTAATCTGCCAATTGCATTAAAACCTTTTTTTTTTTTTTTTTTTAAATCAATATCAAGGAATTTTTGCCTTTAAACAAGCTTGTNTGTAGTTTTGGTTGTTCTCATCATCATCATCATCGAATTTAAAAATAGTTTCTCTCTAACTTTGGTTTGTTTTTCCCCCTTTCCCAGCTGTCGTTCTTGTGAACAATATCAATTCCCCCTCCGTCGTTGTAAGAAACTTTCTGCAATAATTTGGACTGGAAGCAGAAAGGCGTGTCTCAGAGATTTTTCTTTGGATATTTCATTGAAGACAAATGTTTTTGAGTCATGGATCAAGGTGTTGTGGACAGTCCTGTCATCCTCGTTATCAAGGCTCCCAACCAGAAGTACGATGACCAGACAATCAACTGCTTCCAGAACTGGACCGTGGAAAAGCTCAAAGCCCACCTGTCTGATGTGTACCCTAGCAAACCCGTAAGTTGTTTTTCTTAATAATATAGCAATATACCAAAGATCATTCTTAAATAACAAGATTATGTTTAATTTTTCCTGATCTCAATTCCTATTTCGTTGTTTAATCACCAACCTTTTTTTTAATTATACGTTTCATTTAAGATATTGCTATAAAATCTGGTTATATTTTATTCTTTATTTTATTGTCAGTTAATAGACTTGTGGTGGTACCTAATTAAGCTAAGGGTTAAACTACAAATCCTTGTAATTTTGCATATATAACACACAATTTAAATGTCAGCTCTGCTTCAAAAAGACAAAAAAAAAAAAAAAAAAAACCCTGAAAATTATAACGCAAACAATAAATCTAACAATCAAAGTTATATAAAGATTTAAAAACTACAACGGTCCATCACAAAATGTGACACTGGTAAAAAA
>NW_015115966.1:0-19598 GCF_001443285.1 Poecilia latipinna
GTACCAGACGAACCTGCCGTTGACGAAGGGGGGAACAAACCAGAGGCAGAAGTATGACACCACCAGAAACGGAGTGCAACCCAATATCCTGTGTGGGGGGGAGAGGAAAAGAAAACAAGAATAGTGGATGAGCTACATGAAGGGAAAGGGATATTTGGTCCGTCCGTTGTTCTTTGCTTATATGAGATTAAATCACAGTGACGACATCATCCAGGTGGGTCATGAAGACAAACCTTTCTCCAGCTTGCAGAGGATCCCAAGGCATTCTCAGACCAGAACGAATGTGGTTCATTAAGTAAGTTCTAAGTCTAGCCTAGGCTCTTCTCTTGGTCTGAAGTGCCTTGGAAACCCCCAAAGGTAGATGCTCAGTAGCTTCATTGAAGGGACATAAACACAAAGCTATTTGTGGAGCAAAATCCAAAAGAGAAACCCATCCAGACACAGACATCCATTGATATCTAAATGTATTTTAAAGGTAGATTGTTTTTGATGAAATGAGCTAACTAGGCCTTACTAGTCCCTTGAGGACAGCTTAGACATTTTGGTTAACTTTAACTAAACCAATTCTCTATTGAGACCTTTTATACAGATAGTACATAAAGTAAACAAGGTAAACCGTACTCTCACAGGACCATCCACAAAATAGCTAAGCCTTCTCCAGATCCTTTAAACATATGTGAACTAAACAGCCAAGTTCCCATGATTCCCCCTCCCTGAGCAATTCCACAAGGGTAGAGGAAAACTTGGATGTAATTAAATTCAGGGCATCACCACCAGTCACAGCAGAGGGGGGAAAAAATGTGGTTTTGTCATTTTCACAACACTGTTTAACTGAAGCTTTCCTTTTTTGCCCAATTACAGACTATCTCTCTAAGTATGGCAGGAATCTGTCCTGGGAAACACAGAAAAGTAAAAGAAATTCCACCCCCTCGGGTAAAGGACGAACACACACACACACACACACATCCAGATGTAGCAATTACACACGCGGACTCATGAATATGTAGCGCGCACTTAGGCGAAAGCTGCATGAAGCGATTCCGCTGTGATGTGCTCTCCTCAGAACTTGGGGAAGCATACAGTAGGTGGGCCATGTATACTTCATAAGCGTACGACTGTCTGCATCGCTACGGTTAAAGCAAACGGCTGCGTGTTGCAAAGTAACGAGGAAAAAGCCGGATGATTGATGGTCATCGGAGACTGCAAACACGAGGAAGCACTTAAAATGCAGTTTGTCACGCAGTCTTCAAAAGGAGACGCATATAAAGAGACACTTATGGAAACTAGACCTCCATCTGAACTAGTGCAGCAAAACGTATTAAAAGGAGGAAGAGAAAGGCCAGTTACAGTCGTTTCTGGCATCATCCGGCGTGGCCGCCTCACTCTCCTCCTGATTGTTTGCGCAAACAAAGGCGGTCGGCTGCGCTGGTGCTGCATTATTGACCGCTTGGCCGGTGGGAGCGCTGAAAGAGCCACAGGAAGGTTGGGGGGGGGGAGAGTTACAGTGTTCCTGCTCAGGGAGAGGCAACAGAGTGGCACGCACGCTAACTTTTCACGCACGAATAAAAGGCGACACCTGTCCCAGTAATTTGCACAGATTTAATTAAAGTTGTCCGGGCTGATGGGACGCTGACACGGATAATTCTCATCTTACTCACGTTTTCTGGCTGTTAATTAGATGTAGCGCAGTGGCACAGAACAGATTTGAATAAGGTGTTATGGGTCAGAATGGACTCTTGGTGGGATTTTAGACTACCGTATTTTCCGCACTATAAGGCGCACCTAAAAACCTTGAATTTCCTCAAAAGCCAACAGAGCGCCTTATAATCCGGTGCGCCTTATATATGGACCAATATTGAGCCACAACAGGTCTAGCAACTACGGTAAGCAGCCGCCGACTTCATTTTCGCCCGTAGAAGAAGAAGCGCGCAGTGCATGCAGAATGCTGGTTTAATAAAGTTTGACTGACCTATCTACCTACCGACCGTCTAGAATCGGGTCGTCTGCAGGTCATTTAGCACCACATTCTCCACGAACATGCTGTGCGCGAACGGAGAAGGGTGACCATCATCTGGCCACGCCCCGGCCCAGTCGCAGAAAGCTCTCCTCGCCGACCGGAGTCGGACTGTTTTGTTGACATTCTTTATGTCAACAATGTGGCTTTAGACATTCATCCGGGGTCCTTCGACTAGGGTTACCAAGGGACCAGCCCCTATACATTTAAAGCCCAGAAAGCAGTTGGGCAACTCTAACTGTCGCCTATTCTATGCGCCTTATAATGCGGTGCGCCTTATATATGAAAATAGTTTTAAAATAGGCCATTCATTCAAGGTGCACCTTATAATCCGGGGCGCCTTATAGTGTGGAAAATACAGTATTCAATTCATGAATCTCAGAAGTAAAAGGTGAAGAAAGTGTAACTCAACAAAGGATGTATGCTTTTCTGACAACCATATTTTCATCCTCAAGTACAGCTTAACTCGACCAACCTGTTCCTCACTTCTTGTTAAATGGCATCTACAAAGTTTTGCAAAACTCATGTGAATTGAAAGCGATTAACCACATTTTATGCTTCAATTTCACCAGTCTCACCAGACATAAATACTCTCTGAGTTTTAAAATCCCAAAATCACTTCAGATGTCGCTCTCTGCTAACATAAAATAGACAAGAAGATTTATAAAAGCAACAAATTGGGGCCTGATGCAAATAATCGGGCCACGCTCGAAACAAAGTAATCAAATCAGTCTAGAAAGGGTCATAAACTCATTTCTGCATCTTTGGGGCTTCCGTATATGTTAACCACAGTGGAGCCCTTATACACAACCATAAAACATATAACAGTGGTGAATCTTGCTGGATTGGCCAGCCGACCAAAATTACTCCAAGAGCACATTGATGACTCAGTCAAGAGCTCAGAAGAACCCATCTAAAGCAGTAAAGGTTCATGATTCAACAATAAGAAAGAGACTTGGCTAAAATGGCACCAATGGGAGAGTTAATATAAACACATCACAAGAAACGTGAACGTATTTTTGGCACAAATGGAACCCCATAAGTTCCAGGGCGAAAACCACGGCTGACCAAAAAGAATAAAAGGTCCGTCTTCATGGTCCGCAATACTTTTGGAAAAATATTCTGCGTAAAGATGAGACAAAATATTTTTTTGCAAGGTGTGTGTTCCATTACAAAACATAATCTAACATAGCTAACTCAAAATTTCAGAAAAAGAACCCCTTTCTAACGGCGAAAAAGAAAGAATGTCAACACATCAGTTCATGAACTCAAGCTCAAGCCTTGGGTTATGCCGCGGGCGGGACAACGATGTGAAGTATATCAGCAAATCCGTTAAAAAGATTAAAAAAACTTTAATAAAAAGGTAAAGAATCAAGGTTTTAGAGTCCAGAACTCTATCCGATTATGTTGAGGATGGATAGTCTGTTCATGTTCAAAAACTCCTGAGGTGTGGCTGAATTAAAACAAAAGTGCAATAAGCAGTGTGCCAAAATTCCTCCGCTGTGTTGTCAAAATCTAATTGCCTGTTGACAGAAACTTTTGATGACAGTTGTTGCTTCTGACAACTGGTTAAAACCAGTTGTTAAGTTTAGACATCGACTCCTTTTTCTCACAGGGTAATTTTGGAAAGCTTTTCTTTTCCTTTAACATATGCAATCATCATTTAAAACTAGTTGCAGTGACTTCATAGCTTATCTTTGTTTTTGTGTGCTTCTTTGTAAGCCATAAAAGGCAGACACCAAATAGTGTGACATGAATATTTGACAAAGAGCTCTTCAAGCCAAATGAATGAGGAGGTGTGAAAGTTATTCTTCTGCACAAAGATAAGCATCGAAACTCTCCTGACAAGTTGAGATGTCCTTTGTAAATAACAATATGTTACTTCAACTGGTAACTTGTGCAAATAGCAATACATGACGCTCTTTTTGTTACCTAACAGAATAAGCTTTGGTCAGTGCCTCTCTACTACATAGCTCTTCAACTGCTAACATTTCCTCTAACTGCCTTTCTCAAATGCAGATAATCTTGAAAAACAGCTCTAATGAGTTTTTTTTTCTTCTTTTATTCTTGCTCTCATGGCAGTTTCCAACAGTCACAAATACTAAACATTGCCGTGCCCAGGGGGGGCCACGCTGGGGCCAGAGACTCCATCCTTAAGAAGTCAGGACAAAGATACAAATCACTTAATTTCTGGCGGGTGGAAAGGTTCAGCTTCCTGCTGAACGGACAGACGGGACTTTCCAAACGGGATAAAAACTGAGGGGAGTGTCCTGCCCTGTCATTGCAAATGCTGTTCAACCCGCACTGAAAAAAGATAAAGTGCTTGTTTCACATAAACACACGGCTTCATCTACGCGTTCCCGTGGGTAATCAAAGCTGATTTACCAACAGCATCTGTCTGCTGCTGAGTGTGTCGGGCTAGGCAACAGTGGATTTGGACTCCCTCCAGTGCTGACAGTTTGTGTGCAATCTACCGTTTTATAAAGGACGCCGCCTGCGTTGCGACAGGGAGAATCACAGTGTAGTGTTTTTGAAAGAAATGTGATGCAGAAATGCTTAAAAGCTTACCAAAGAAAAAGAGAGAGAAAATAAATTTTTAGAAGAGGGATTAGTGTGAATGCTGATGTAAACAGGAAATAATCCACACTAATGTTGACATGCGTAACATTTTACTGAAAACCCTGACGCACGGAGCCACAATGTACTGCTGCGTCGCAATAAATATTACAGTATGATTGAAATGATGCTTTATTCTGGTAATTACATTTAAAAATGATTTTAAAAAATATTCTTGTTAATATGTGCACTATATAATACTGTTGTCTTCCTAAAATCATGGTGTAAGTCTTTTTTTTTTTTTGCCATTACATGACTTACGCAAAGAAAAAAAAGTACTTTTGGCAAAGAAAATATGACTTTGACCACTATTTTAGGAATGTGACTCACACATGTGAAGGTCACACACATGGGAACAGTGGCGTAAAAACCCATACAGATGAACTTCTTAGTCTAATGTTTGCTAGCATCAAAGGGAAAAAGAGCCGCCAACACCCTCTAAGTAAACCGTCTGCACCGCAGACGGTTTATCAGAGGGAGCGTCAAGAACGACCATTCACCAAGTCTGTTTATCTTCCACAATCCTCAGGTGTGAGTTTTAAATCCTCCAGAAGTGGAGCACATGGCTCCATTTTTTTTTGCGCAAACATCAGCCTCATGCAGCAACTATAATTATATGCGAGAGCAAGAGAGCAAAACAAAACATCTTTCATAATTCATCAACACACAGGCGTTCTTTGCACAGGCTCGGCTATGTGGAAATAGCAGCATTTTAGCAAAGGGGAAGTCAGGAACTTCTTGACCAAATAATTAAGCCTGAACATCAATAAACACTCTGACATATACTAACCAGGGCATGAGTCTGCCAATCTTGGTCCAGCTGCTCTTTGTGATGAGGAACCCGATGACCGGGTCAGTCACTGCACCCCACACTCTTCCTATGAAGAGCACCAAGGAAGCCTGGAAGGGGTTGATCTGGAGTGGATGAAAAGTATGTGGTCAGAAGCCAAACTCGTGGTTTTGTTTTCGTAACTATTCAAGAATGCAATCTGCAGACGCACCCTCTCCAAAAATTTGACTGCACGTTTTATGGATCAAAAGGTTTACCTGAGCAACATCCAGCAGGTAGATTTGCAGGAAGAAGGCTGAAGCGCTGGAAGTCACCTCCTTGGGAGCGCCGCCGATCGCAAAGCATAATTTGCTGCATATGGACAACTTCTGGTTCAGGTTTGTCTGAAAAGACTGGAGGGTGGAAAGGGAAATGAAGCTGTATCACTGTGCATAATAAATGTTACAAATAATTACACCACAGCATACTATTAAGAATTTCAGCTTGTGAACCTAATGTGTATGTGTACCAGTATAGACCACAGACATATGTATGTCATGTCTTTTTAGTGGCGATTAGATGAAAATCACCTTGGTGAGGATTTATTTTCAACCTGAACTAAAACAAGGACAAATTCAACCACCAAAATGCTTCATGACAGAGCTTACTTTAATAAATCATAAGAAGAATATCATAATTGCTTAGGTGTAAGAAAATTATACATATTATTCAAATTGTTCTACTAAAAAAAATCTGAAAAGTGTGACATGCACTTGTAATCAGCTCAATCTGGGTGAATATTTTGTCAATCCTTTTGTTAAAAGTTCTCTGACAAACGTTCCTAAAAAAATAGCTTCCCCACAGCATGATGCTGCCCCCACCATGTTTTACTACTAGGCTGATGTTTTACTACTAGGCTTTACACGTCACTACATTGTGACGTGTAAAGATTTCTGTCTTTGCATTTAACATCTGAACATTTAAAATAAACATGTTTCAGTTTTCTTTCCCTTCACAATTTTGCACCGCTTTGTCTTTTTCTGTCACTAAAACCTCAATAAAACACAATAAGTTTCTGAAATGTGACAAAATGGTCAAAAGTTTAACTGATAGTTTTCCAAGTTGTTGTGAGCACAGTTGATGCAGTATTAGCATATGACTTTGAACATTTACATTACACATTCATATGTAGGTATTTTTGACACTAAAACATGCACAAAAAGTTGATTATGTAATGTTTTTATATAGAGTTCAAGGTTTTCTCCAGAAAACTTGCTAAGCCTTGTGGTTGGGTTCATCCAGCGACCCGCCGTGTTTTTTGAATGAGAAAATGTTTAAAGTTGACAGAAAATTTGAAAATATCACTTGATAATTATGTGTTATTGAAAGATTATAAGAGTAATACATGAACACCAACTATAAAGTCTTAAAAAATGCAAACATTTTAAAAAGACTTTAAAAAATAAGCAATGTTTAGCCTGGTGGGGGCACAAGTAAAGCCTGGTGGCCCGCCAGGCTTACTATGGTAAACCCTGGAATTTTTAAAAAGACGTTCCAAAAATACAATTTCATCCTTACAACTGCGACCACTCAGTGACTCATGATTTTTACAGTAATTTATGTGTACCTCACATTAGGGGTGGGCAATATGGATTTAAAGTTTTATCATGATATTTTGTGGTACTTTTGTGATAAATGATAAAAGTCACACGGTATAATCACTTTCATATTTACTGATATTTATTAATCCTTTTAATTGAACGAACAGTGTGAAAAAAAGCAAAATTAACAATCCCAACAACATGGACAGTGTCAGGGGGTTTAAACATCGCAAACTGACCCTTATCAATAAATTGGAATTCTTATCCCGACAGGAAACTTATCACGATAAATGATAAATAACATGATAAATGCGCTTTCTTCTGTCTTTTACAAAGACACAGCTTTATATCTCTCTAAATGGTTTACTCTTACAGATAGGACAGATCGTCATTCATAAATTTCCATGTGTGTGTTTGTGGACTGGAATAGACCCCTGCTGGCTGTTAGCATTGTGGTCGAGAGGTTGCAGACGTCGGTTCTCATAGAGGAGCCGGAGAATCCCGCTAAAACCAATCCATGCCTGTGCTTCCTTTCCAGCGCCCTGCTAAAACCATTAAACATTTCACCCTCTGTGTGTCTGTCAGCGTATGTGTGTGTGTGTGTGCATGTGTGTGTGTGTTTGGGTATTTTGTGTACCAAGGGGAAACCTTTCATCTCCAGACTTGAATAAGCTGAGACATCACAGTCTGGGCGCGCGCAGCGTTTGCTACTGTCTCTGCGGCCACATATCAGCCTCTCTCCGTATATATAACCTCTGTGTGTGTCGCACGCGAAATAGCTTCGGTTCACATCCAGTGGCAAGGCTTGGCTGACAGCTACTCTGCCCACAGTTAAATGAAAGATGGAAATCACCAAAGCGACCACAGCCACGACCGGCACACTGTTATTATCCAGCTCAGGTTTTTCTCTTCCTCCTCCGTACAGCCCCCATCAAAAACACACAGGGGCTGGAGGACGACAATTACCAGGATGGAGGTGTGTAATTATTCAATCAAAAGACAAGCGGGTCAGAGGTAAGTAAAGGCTGCGCGGTGGTTCCAACTTCAAAACTCTCTGTTCTTCCACTCTCACTGCAATTATCCTTAATTGGAAAGAGGGGGGAAAGAAAGAAAGAAAAAAAATCAAAGTCTCGGGCGTCTGGAGAGTGAGAGCTTAACTGATGATGTGCAAAAATACTCTCCCCGCATGACTCTAAACACTTCTTTTCTTTTTTTCTTTTTTTCTCATTTTCCCACCGAAGTCTTACACTGCACGTCTCATTACTGAGTTTTCATCATCAAAGAGCACAAACAGGATATCCTCTCTCTGCTGTTGTCTTGATGGAGCGCATACAAAGTGCGTACAGTTAAGTTATGATGATACGGAGGAAACAAGGGGAGCATCAGCAGGAGTTCACACAGGGGGCCTAATCTCTGCACTGCAAAAACACAAAATCCTACCAAGTATTTTTGATCTGGTTTCTAGTGCAACTATCTTAGTACACTTGAAGTAAAACAAAGCCAACTCACACGTAACTTTTCATCAAGATATATTAGCTTCTTTTAAGTGAATAATTCCTTTATGTTGATGGAAAAAAGTACTAGTTTCGCTGGCATATTATTTCACTTAAGACATTTTCCTCCATGTTATAAGTGAAATAATCTGCCAGTGAAACTAGTACTTTTTTCCATCAATATAAAGGAATTATTCACTTAAAACAAGTGAAAAATAGTTTTAATATAGCTTGATGAAAAGTTACTTGTAAGTTGGTTTTGTCTTATTTCAGATGTACTGAGATATTTGCACTAGGAACTGGACCAAAAATGCTGAGTAAGACTTTATGTTTTTGCAGTGTGAGGTGGATCCTCGGGCTGCACAGGGAGACCCTCTTAATGACCACTGATAATTAAAGGAAGGACGATTAAGGGGGTGGGGGGATTATTTAACCAATCATGTCTCATGGAGTTTTTGTTAAAGATTTTAAATTATAAGGGGCACACCACCATAGATCTCTTTTGGAGGAGTCGAGTAGCTTCAGGCTTTCTTGCGATTCTAGGGTGGTTATGTTTACAACTGATGAAAGTTATGAGAGTCCCTAGTAACACTGCTCAAGGTCATTTCTTTGTGTCTCCGCTGTTGGGACTAATTGGAACAGAAAGTTATTCACGTGGAATTTGCAGTGGTAATTTCCCATGCGCTCACTTGTGCTTATTGTATTTCACAAGAAAGGTCTTCGGCAATGCAGACGGGCTTCATATTAGGGCGGTGAAAGGACACGGTGTGCAGCCAAGGGCCCTATTGCCTTTATGGAGAAGCAGCAGAGATTAAACGGTCTGGTGACAGCACAGCTATTATCCTGTCACATTTGTGAAGGAGTGAGGAATATGGAAGAGAGCCATAAGATCCTGTTTGCAGTTTGCCACCAGTGAAATGTGGTGGTGGCAGCGTCATGCTGTGGGGACGCTTTACTTGAGCAGGAACAGGGAAGCAGGTCCGAGTTGTAAAGTCAGTCTTCAAACCTAATCCACTTTCAGGTGCTTCCACGTGCCATGACTGTATAAATGAGGAAAACTAAAGGTAATCAGATTAACATTTAAGCTCAGCTTTCTTTCTTTTTTTTTTAATCTTTGACATTAATTTGCATAAAATCAAATGACTTAAGGTCGGTGAAATAACAACGCCTCACCCACATATTCCAGTTCTCAAGATTACTCAATTATTGCTTTTGGAAGCTAAATATAGTCTAGAAAAAGACCAGATACCAACAGAACTCTTACTTTCCTGTCTAAGATAACATGAAAATGAGCCCAGTCCGATGATTTAAACAAATACTCCCAATGGGTGGCGCCTGGAACCCAAATTAATATTTATTATTCAGTGATTTTTTTCCTTTCTGTTTTAAAGCAAATGTGACGGTCGGTTCATTTTATCATGGCAAATCCGAACTCGTCATTGAATTTGCAGTGAAATAAGCCTAACAAAGTTAGATAAAACCAAGAACACACACACACATACACACATACATAATGTTCACATTTACAGAGTTCTCTTGTCCTTTTATTGTGACTCATTTTCAAAGCATTTGCTCAAAGCTAACTAAACTCCATGGAGCGCCGAGGAATACATAGAAGTTTGTCAGAGTTGCAGAACTGGTTGTATTGTGTGAGGTAATGGTTGTTTCACTGAAACCTCTGCGCTGTTGTAGAAACGTGGGAGATGAGTGACTGCGGCTGTGTGACACCATATAGTGAACTAGGACATATAAGGACATAACCTCCTTTCTGCGCTTGCCTGCAGGCGTGGGTTGGTACGAGATTCTCACGGTAAAATGACACAGTGTCACCGCAGGCATTTAAAAACAACAGAAGTGTGCCGTGATCTTATTGTTTCAATTTTAAAGTGGAAAGTAACAATCGTTTTTTTGACTGCTGTTAAAATTATTATTATTGTCATTGTTACTGCTACTGTAGCCATCACAATGCTATCTTTAACATTCCTGTTTTAGTACATTTTGTTATTTTTCACAAATGTTGGCTGAAATATGAAGTAAACAACTTTATTTCACTTTGGGAGTATAAAATAAAAATGATTTATGTTGGTTAGTTATTTATGTTGGGTTATGAATACATAACCCAACTAATTTAATAATAGTGACTATCGACAATATTTCCAAACAAGTAATCGCGTGAAAAGTGTAGGAGCTTTTTTTCAGCTACATTTCAGAAAATTAGACTCTCTGGAATGTTTCTAATGATCTCCTTAAAAGGAGCTTTGATTTAAACATCTGACTGACAGCAACGGGTAGGGGAGGGGCGTTAAAAGAAAGAGAACACAAGGGCACATTTTTTAGAATCTTGACAAAAGGGCTCTTCTTTCAGCCAGCTGATGCACAGTGTGCAGCAACAGAAGGCAGGAGGACAGCACTGCTTTACTCTCTGCTCCGGATGAAAAAAGAGAAAATTGGACGTCTTCTTTAGCATCTCAGTAGATGAATTTCCACGGATGATGAGATGATTTCTCGGCTGTATCAAAGCTTGCATATTTCGCCAAAATGCAATGGAAACACTAATGCGAGTCATGTGATCATCAGCCGGATGTTACTACTGGCAGAAAAGACGACTAAGATGACAGGAAGTGGTAGTCATAGGAGGATGTTTTTTAATGAGTGAACAAGCGCATGCATGTGGGGTTTTAAATGTGTTTCAAATTTAATGCAGAAAAGCAATTTTTGACTTTAGCAGAATATAAACAAGTTTTTTCCGTTTGTAATGGAAACAGCCAGTGAAAGGCACCTTCTTTTAGCCAGCTAACCGGCTAACTGAGAAGATTCAAGTGAGAGACGGTTGGTGCTGGGCAATATGGACTAAGAATTTTACCGCGACATTTTGTGTTATTATTGTGATAACAGTAAAAATGATTAAAAAGCTAATTATGATTTCTTTTTTAGATAAATGCTGTGTCTGCATGGCACGGCATTTCCAGAGCCATAAACACAAACACACACAAACATTGTTCTTGAGGAAACATTCGAAAGAAGCATCTTCAGGACGGTACATACTTTAAAAAGTCTGATTCATATCACTAATCAGTACAAAGTGACTGTATTTAATCGTATTTTTGAACTTTTGAACTTATGGATGCTCTTATGGAACAAAAGTGGGGGGGAAAAAACAGCAAAAATAACATTTCCGATAATACTCTAAGTTTTGTTCTTCATTTAACTTCATTAAATAAAATGTATCCAGACAATGATAAATCTAAATTCTTTTCTTGCAAAGAAATTTTTCACGATAAATGATAAGCGATGCGATAAATGCTCACCTCTACTCAGCGCGGCATCGCTCTATGACCTCTGTGCAGCCGGAGAAAATCTTACACCCCAGCGTGTTTCTTTTGCACATTAAGAGGAGCCTTCTTTCAGCCAGCTGACCAGCAATGTGCAGCAAGAGAAAAAACCGAACACTCCAAAAACTGGAAAATTTGGACGACTTTGAAAGCATCATTCCTTTTAAAACCTTGGTATCTGTAACCAGCCCATGTCTGCAACATCCCTCATAAAACAGTAAGAACGATAAAATGTTAGAATGATTCTTCAGGTGATTTATTGTTCCTCAGAAAAGCCGAACAAATCGCGCAACTGAAAAGCACAGCGAAGCCCCAGAGAGAAGCCCACCCACTCCATCACTGTGAGTGAGTTGTCAGTTTCTGTCTCCTCCACCGCCTTGTTTCCTGGTGATCAACTGACATAGCCAAGACCATTACAAAGACAAGCAATCTTCCAGCAGGTCTCCTGGCAAATTGGAACAGATTTTCTCAATTGAATAGAATCAGCTTGCAGCCATTGACTTCTCTATCTGGGGGATTACAGTCCAAAGGAAAACAATAAAGCTGACTAATCACACAGAGATAAGCAGCCACGGGCATCACATGTTTTACTCTCCATCTAATCAAGTCAGTCACAGGCGAACCAAGGCAGATTACATCCAGATGTTCAAAGAAGGGTAACAGCTTCTGAATTACAGCAACGACGTGAGGGGAGATCAGTTGAAGGAAAGAGCACAACTGAAAAAAATAAATAAAAATGACAAGCAAAAGAAAAGAGAAAAAAGGAAAACCCCTTACCTGCTTAGGAGCTTTGGGAACAAGAGGTTCACTGGCCTTGGTCATCTTCTCCGCAGAGCCCTGCACTCCCCTCTCTGCTTTGGTCATGGCCGTGAGACTGTGTGTGAGGCGACAGCTGTACCTCGGCTGCTGCGCGCGCGAGGGAGTGATGAAGTGATGAGTGTGAGCGTGACTCCTGGTGTGATCCAGAGTGGCCTGCCACTGGGAGGTGCGTGTCAGGGGCTGGAACTGGAGGTGGCCATCGTGGCTGCGCGCGTGCGAGTGAGCGACGGCTCCGGAGGCAGGCGGCTCCTCCTGCCCCCCACTGACAGCCCTGCTGCGGAATTCTGCCGCCATTCACATTGCTGTGTGTTCTGGGAGGGAGCCGGAGAGGGGAAGGGCAAAGCAGAGACACATGAAAGAGCTCACCTGATTTTCTCACACACAGACACACACACACACACACACACACACACACACACACCCAGGTATGCAGTAAAACAGCACCGATTGCAGGCATGTACCCACAGATTTAGGCGCAGCGGGAAAAGCTGTCTGGGTGTTTGGAAAGAGTGCAGGAGAGCATTTCGGTGCAGATGTGGTATGTTAAGATAAACAAATAAAAAATATCACTTTTAGGATATGAAGAAAGTGGCAGTGGCAGTGATACAAACCCATTGTGTCAAAAAAAAAAAAACCCTGTTCCTTTTATATATAACTTATCAGAACCAATAAAAACTGCCCAAAGGCGGGTTTTGTTTTCCATTGGAGATAAGGCTCCCCAACCAGGGTGATATCTCATTGCAAGCGGCCAAAAAAATAAAGAAAAAAATTAAAAGTAATGCTTTTAAGCCTTGGTCTTCGATTGGGGCGAGACAATAATATAATTCTCTTTCCAGAATGAGGGGAAAAGTGATTAGGTGGAACTAAAACTTGCAAACCTTGATGTCTTCTACTTTCCAAAGAAAAAATAAATAAATAAAACACAATAAGGTGAGTTAATTTAGGAAACATTGTCTCAGCTTTTACCGGAGCTTCAGGCTACACATCCATTTCCTTCCTTCCTCCAGCTTTCCCTTAAACAAGAAATCATTACTGTTCAAACTTTACCTTTAATAACATAAAGTTACCTAATTTTTAAAGTAAAATCAGTAATTATTTTATAACAAATTTATATCAGTAATGATTTCTTGGTTAATGTCAAGTTGTCATAACAACGGCATTTTGAATAATGTCAATTTTGTATTAAAAGTGTCATAATTTACCGAATGACGCTTTATGACAACAGTCATAAATATTCATGAAGACTTATTGATGTTCATGACAGATGTTATGTCATGTTTATTACAGTGTCATGACAGTCTTATTCAACCCCCTTCAAATAAAGTGTTACCGCATTGTTTGTGTGTTTGAACTTAATATTTACATATTTATTTATTCCACCGTTACTGGCAATGTGCATTCCCCAGAGCAAAATGAAGATGAGATTTTATCAAACCTTTAGGGGAAAATTATAACCTTTACTGTATTTATGTTGAAAAATAAGGGTTTAATAAACCATGAGGAGTTTTTAAAAATAATCTGTAATGAATGTACAATAGTTTTCTCACACTTTTTAGACTCAATCTAAGGTAGTCCTCATGCCAAAACATAAATAGTGATTATTTGTGTTTTGGCCTTTAGAATTTTTTCTCTCTCCCTTAAGTTCTTGTGCTGCCCCCGCTCTCACCCCCCGCCCCCCACGATATAGCACCCTGCATGAAGAACCATATGGCCCATAACAAATCCTAAATGTAAATAGACAACAAATGCACGTGCCTTTCATTTGCCCTATGATACGCCTGCAGAGCATCCAGGAGCTGAAATCCGACAACGTCCCATGCAGGAAGATGCTCCTCTCTACCTTTTCCGCTACAACTGAGCGCCTCCATCCGCTGTGCAGCTGATAACAACACCGAAGGATGCGGGAAGCAGCAGCGTCATCTTACCTCGCGGCGATAGGGAAAAGCAGCGGCCGCAGCCGCCGTCACGTTTGCCGGTTGGCGTCTGGTCCGCGCGCCCGTGTGAGGCTCAATTCCGACGGGCGGGATGAGAAGGAGACTGCGGAGGATGGAGATGCTCCGTGCCGCTCTTAATCTTGCCTCCTTCCAGTAGCCGACAGTCAGTGACGGAGCTGCGCCCCACGGCGGCCGCGGAGCTGCATGACACGTGCCTGCGCGTGTGCGTGCGTGTGTGTGTGTGTGTGTGTGTGTGTGTGCGCGCGCGCCCGCGCCTGAGGAGATTATAGGATGATTAAACTCCGGCGGCAGTTTCTGTTGTAGTGGATCGACATCATCATCGACTTGGTTGTTGTTGCTGTTATTGTTTTTCTGAGGCAGAAAAAGAACGACATCTTTAATCTGCTTCGAGTTGAATCGCTACAGAATGTAGAGTTGAAACCAGATGTTTAAATATGCTGCATTAAATGACAAAAAAAGAACACATTTTTTTCACTTTGACATTAAATAAGACCTTTTCAAGTTTAGGTCAACAGAAATTATCGAGGTTTGCTAAATTCCCGAATATTCAGGGACGTAAGAGAATTCATACTTCTTTCTACAAATTGTACTAAAAGCACTATGTCTTTAAACCCATATTTTGCCAATCACTGCCTCTGTGATTGTGACCTTTAACCTGCTATAAAGAAAATGTCCCTATGGGGACAGTAATAAGGTGATAATGTGATACACAGTGTGTTTAAGCATCTTAAATATTAATTCACAACATCTGAGTTAGAATGGAGGCACATAGATTAATGTATTTCCATACTACTTTATTATGTGATGTCATTCAAAAAGGAAATAAATAAATAAATAAATATTCAGGCAGTTTGCAAATGCACTCAGAGACAAATCTCTTTCATTTTTGGGACATGCCTTGTTGTCTGTGTCACTAAAATGAAAGTGTTTGGACATAATGACTGTTGTCAAATCTGGAGAGAAATGGAGAGAATATCTTCCAACTGTTTGGGAGTGGCAGCATCATGGTGAGTGGATATTCTGCTGCAAGAGGGACTGGATAGACTTTACAAAGTAAATTGCACTATGTTGAAACACCAAAGCAACGCAATGTCTCAGGTAAAATTGGACACAAAAAAGGCTCTTCCAAATGGATAATACTGACAAATAGTTACAAAGCAGTTGGTGGAAAACAAAGACAATGTACCGGAGCAGCCAACACAAAGCCCAGATCTTAGTCCCAAAAAAAAAAAAAAAAAAAAAAAAAAAGGGGGGAAAGCCGGAAATGTGTGACCAAGTCTGCTTACCAACCTCACACTATTTCTGTTGGGAGGAATGGGAAACATTTCAGCAAATTACTGTTAAAACTTTGTAGATGGATACCCACAACATGTGACCCAAATGACATAAACTTGGATAATCCTAACTAACTTAAAACCCTGGGAAAAGTTTTGTCTGTTTTTGTCAGAAGGTGAAAGAAAAACAAGAATTTCTCTTTTTATACAATCTAAGTAAACATGGTTTAAACTGTTTGGACGAGGTCTTGAGAAAAAGAAAAGTCAAGACTCTGTGTTTAGTGCCTGTGGTGAGGCGTTGGTGGGATATCATAGCTTAGAAAACATCTTGTCACACAGCTCCAAGAAACAAATGATTTGTGTATTCTTGCCCAGGGCAAGGAGATTCCATTCTACATCGAATTGTTTCTGTTGAAATTGTCATTGTGAGTGCTATGCAAATAAAAAAATGTTTTCATTTTGCTCAGAGAAAAGGAAGAAATAAAAAAAACCTGCGCGGTGTTAAAGAAACTATGCTCACAAGGAAGCGCCAGGGCTTCCAGCTGCATATTTCACACACTAATTATCGCCTTTCTTGTAAAAGTATCATGTTAGGTGAAGTCAAGCTGATTATTGGAATCTTCGGTAATGTTTACGTTGACTCACAAGAGTATTTACTGGGATTGTATTTGACAGACTGGCACAATTGAGTGCACGTGTGTAAAGTGAAAGGAAAAGGATAACCTCTGTATAATTTTTTTTTTCTGTATTTAATCCCCTTTCTAATGACACCCTGGGAAAATGCCCATGCACAGTAAAAAATGCTGGGTTATTTTCATAACCCAATTTCTGGGTTGAAGTTGTTGGGTCATAGGTTGGGTTAGTTTGACCAAATATTAGGTCAAAATTCATAACTCAAGAGTTGGGTCAGAAATTTACCGGAAGTCTACAGCTTGAACACTTCTGTTGGGTCAGGGGTTGGGTAGATTTACCCAATCGGTTGGTCTTTAACCCAACCCAACAGGTTGGGTTAAAGACGAAACTTGGAAGAAGCCACGCCCCTCTTCACAAGCCTCCATTTTCAACAAGACTGTGAACGTAGCATATCGGTCTTCTCCTCTACTTTGAAATAAGGCATGATAAGTAAAAAGAAGATAAAATTTCAACGTGAATATGATTTTATAAATAGAATTTATTCCGAACATGTTTGATATTTATTTTTATGGTTATTTAAAATGTTTATTACGGCAGGTTGCTCTGACAAAAAGCTTCGGTGGTGCTACAACACGGCTGTTGAAAAAATAAAAAAAAGATGAAGGGGAAGGGCACAATTTGTCAAGTAAATTAAATTCAGTTGTTTAATATAACCTCAATCAAATTTGTTCATAACTTAACATAGTCACATTTTTAAAAATTGATTTAGTTTTAAAAGAAAGATAGTTAACGGTTTGTCCCCTGATTTTCGCGGGCTTAGTTCACTAGCAGGGTACAATATGCGCGCGCATCCTCAGCGGGCTGAGGCTACGTGTTCGAACACCAGCAGTAATGGCGGAGGAGAGCGAGCAGAGCTATTAATAAAGTTGGTATATTATGATTTTTGAAAATAAAATAACTTTTACAAAGTTATTAGGCGATAAACTAGTTGTGTAAACCTAAATTATGCGCTCGGTTTATTAACATATAGCTTAATTACAAACATATCCGCTCCCCTGCAGCCGCTGGCTCGTCTCGCCCGCTTGGTCAGTTGACCGGATCATCGAGTGCGGCTCGTTAAGCCGAGAGAGAACGACCGTCTACCGTACATTGCTTTCAAACTCCTGCTGGTTTTTGGCAACGAGTTAAAAGCAAAAATAAGACAATATCTAATGTTAATGTTTGCTAAATTTTATTATTATTGTTACTATTAATTACAAATACATTTATTTAAAGTTGGTGCTGAAAGTTATTCAGCACTTAGTGTTTAAGTTAAGTTTTACTTCTAAATTAAATTATATGTCATTTTATTTTATTAAGTGCTATATTTATTTTTAGGAACATAAAATTACTCTGAACATTTGAAATTGCTGGCTAATTACAAGTTATTTGCAGTGGAGACAGCTATAAGATTTAATTCAGTCATTCTTAAAGTTTGATTTGTGATTTTGTCTTTTCTGATAGATTTTGTAATTTTACATCCAGGATCTTCAGGAGAATTAAGCGAAACCCAAACTCCTTGTTCTCAACAAAGACCTTCTGTATGGCCAAGAACATGAGTCTGCTCCCTCAAGGTATTGAAGCTCAGAAGAAATGTTCTCTAACATGTTTTCATGCTTTTCAGTTACTGCAACATTTTAACACTAGCTTATGTTTGAACCAGAAGACGATGTAGTCCTGCAGCTGCTGCCAGCACCCCCACTGCTCCACCTTAGTCATTTGGGAGAAGAGTTTCAGACCCATCAACCTGGAAGTTCAGAAGGCTTCATTGATACCCAGCCTGTAAGTCAACATTCATCTGTGAATCATGCTCATATTGTTTAAATAAGTGCATCACATTCAGTAGTGAGGTTTTGTGTTAAACTAGAATCAGTCAGAAATTAGTTTTTGAGAATGTAGCCCTTTACCTTTAAATTCACTAATGGCCTGTTTTTGTGCTTCTCTCTCTTGTTCTCAACGAAGATCTTTTGTATGGCCAAGAAGAGAAAGGAGCGGCCGTCTTCTCAACAACATGAATTTTCTCCCTTAAGGTATTGAAGCTCAAGAGATGTTTATAAACTGTTAACATTTAACATTTTAACACAAGCTTATGTTTCCCATGCAGACAAGATGATGTAGCCCTGCAGCTGCTGCCAGTTCTCCTCCCTGCTCCACCTTACACATTTGGGAGAAGAGTTTCAGACCCATCAACCTCGAAGTTCACAAGGTTTAATTTTATTTTACTATACATGTATTTTACTGTGTGCAAAAAAAACAATGGATTATGATGTGCTACAAAAGAATTCAATCTGTATTGAACATTCACATATTGACATGAGGCGTAAGTTAAGTATGAAGTGTTTTGTGCTTCTATATGTCGGTCATTTCTCACAATGAACTGGGAAACTGGCGTCACCTTTTCATGGAAAATAGCTCCCCGTTTATAGTTTAAACACAAAACAAACCGTTGTCTGTTGGACAAGGAAAATATAGTTCTTCGTAAAGTTATAATGTTGGTTTTTAAAAGCCTCATTGGATGTGATTTATGACATATAGAACCTTTGATTTTCTCTAAAGCTACTTTCCGAGGCAGATGCCTTAGCTGGAGATGTTTACTCTTCACAGAAAGCCTCTAATCAGAGCGTGACAACAAACATATCATGAAGGCTTCAGCTGCTGAACCAAGACCTCTTTGTGAATTCCAAGTATGCAAACCCCTCGTCCGAAACCACATCACTGACAGCGACAAAGGCGCTGTGGCGGGAAAGGTCAGGCATTTTGACCTGCTTCTGAGCGGGTATGTTCCCGGTGTTACATTGATCTGCGTTTCCCCATCAGATACGGTTCCCTCAGCGTCTTCTCGCCGCTCCGCACCGCCCAGGCGGCAAAATACGCGCGTAGCAAGAATGCGCTTGTTCAGCGTACTTATCTGGAGAACTACGGACACTGTGAAAGCTCAAACGTGTTTCGGCAAAGTTGTTGCACTTTATTCAGGTTTTTGCGAGAAAATAATTATAATAATACACACACACACACACACACACACACACACACACACACACACACACACACAC
>NW_015115966.1:23420-44282 GCF_001443285.1 Poecilia latipinna
ATATACACACATGAAAAAAAAAAATTCCCTTCTCACCCTCCACGGGTGGTCTCTCTCTCTTTCATCCTCTGAGCTCGGGTCCTCTACTAGAGGCCTGGGAGCTTGAGGGTTCTGCGCAGTATCTTGGCTGTGTCTGGAACTGCACATTTCTGCACTGAGATGTCTGATGTTGTTCCTGGGATTTGTTTTAGCCACTGCTCCAGTTTGGGGATGACTGCCCCGAGGGCCCCAATGACCACAGGCACCACTATGGTCTTCACCTTCCAGGAACAAGCATGTGCTTGCTATGTGCGTGCTTTCTCAGTGCTCATAACAAGCACGCACGTATTTTGCCACCTGGGTGGTGTGGAGCGGCGAGAAGACACTGGGGGAACCGTATCTGATGGGGAAACGCGGATCGACGTAACATCTGTTATGCGTGAAGTGGAATGTGCAAAATAAAAGCCGGGCTGCTGCCTGAGTTAAAAAAAAAAAAAAAAAGAAGGCCGTTCTGAAAGGAAATACGGGATTTGAAGGAAAATAATTCCCTGCGTGCTTAGCCTTATTAAATATGTAGCACAAAAGGAAATGTGTTCTCTTTAAATCCATGGCCAGACGGCGCTATCTGGCTTGCAGAGGTTGGGGTGCTTCCTGTCTCCCCAGTCCAGTGAGGGAAAACTATATGCTGTGCTGTAAATTTATGGAGAGGAAAATACTTTTTTCATCTAGGGTTCTTCTGCGCAACCTTCACCGTTCGGATAATGTCAGCTCATTTTCCACAGGCATGAGACATCCTCACCTCCCTCACCCAAACCGCTGTGCTTGAAATATTGAAGATGGATAATGGTGCTCCGAGTTCTTTTGAGGAGAGATAGAAGAAAGAACGAACTTATGTGCAAAAGAATAAAAAGGGTCAAATTAAATTTAAAAAAATGCAGCTCTAACACTCCTTTATCATACAATCAGATGTGTTAAAGGCTGGATCAAGTTTATTAGCTCTGAACTTTTTTTTAAAAAGTCAACCAATCTTGACTTTGTTTTAATCAAGTGGTAGCAATTTCTACTCCATCAAGCAGAAATGGCTACTGCTTGATAAAGGTGGCTCACTGATCAGGGCGCCCCTGTGTTAGAGGGTAGCGAGCTCACTAAAAAAAAGGTATTGCTGAGAAGAGCCCTGCACATTATAAGCACAGTTTAAAAAACAAAACAAAAAAAACATTAATAATTGATAAATAATACAAATAAAGTTCTGATACAACACTTTATTCTACCTCAAGTTAAAGGGTTATTTCCCTATTTTTGGACAGTCTCTAAGCTACTCTGTTTGATTCTGTAACATCTACAAAAACTAGATTGGTCTACCTCAACTCGCTCCTTCTTTTAATTTTTTTTTTAAGATTAATGAAACCTGATTTAATAGGGATGTCAATTCTCTATAGAAGTGGGAGGGGCTCAATTTATACTAGAATCACTACCCCCATTAAATTTAAGCAAATTAGAACGAACCAATTAAGACACTTCTACCTCAGTTGGTGATATGTAACAAAGAATACTAAGAGAAAAATCTGACACAATCTGTTAAAAACTAAAAAATAAAATTAAATAGACCTGGACCTTGAAACATGACAATGAAAAACAAGCCAATGAATCATCCAAGAACTGGCTGATAATTAATAGACTGATTTGACATCAATATGTGAATGTTTCCTAATGCGGAACTGAATATTTAAAAATGTAACCACAGATCCAAATCCTGTCTTATGGGCAGATTTTTTTTCTTTTCTAAATTAAGACAAAAGACATTCCTCCTGAACAGTTCATGTACCTTTTTTTAATAGTACAGGCTTGCTTAGACATCACTGTGTAGCACATTTACATAAGGCATGGATAGTTTGGCACACCTCTAACTAGAAATACAGTATAGCAGTCATTCTGTACCTGAATTTGACATTCTTGACAATCTCATGACAAATCTGAGCAGACCTAGCCTTATGCGAGAGTTTCTGAGATTAAAAATGAAGACTGTCCATGAAAAAAAGATAAACCACGTAAAATTATAATTGAGTTCAAGCCTTCAACCAGCATAAAAAAAAAGTAAATAAATAAAAATCAAGCAGAATTCAAACAGCTCAGCTGTGCAGGGAGGGTGTACTGAAACAACGTGAATTCTCAAGATATGCTCGTTGATTATTCAATCGAGTATAACAGCAGATTTCACATTCCCACCAGCCTCAATAAAAGGAGAAGGAAAATACTGACATTATGGAAAACAATAAAATAATGTAAACACCTGAAACAGCCAAACGACAAGGCCAAAAATATCAATACTGTGCAAACAAAACATTACACCTCATGAATATGTAACAAATGTCCCACCTATCAGCGCCTTTTTAAAACTGCAGTGCATAAGAGTTGTGTTCTTACATTGGGAAGACTTTGATAGTAGTTGTATGAGGGGAAGGACATTTCTGAGCAGATATTTATCACCTGCTCATTGCAGATGAATGAATGAATTTCATATTTTTGGAGCATTTAATGATAAAAGTGACTACACCTAATACAACTTTAATAATTTCTAAAAACAAGAACGCTTCTCACAAATGTATTTTTACACGGTTGTGAAATTATACGTGCATTGTCCATCATATATATATATATATATATATATATATATATATAGGCCATAAAGGCCCGATAGGACTCCTTCAGCTTGACAGCATCCCTCACCGAAGGTGTCCACCAACGGGTTCGAGGGTTGCCGCCGCGACCTGTGGGACTCCAGAAGCAGCCGATGGGTACCGGCGGGCAAAGCGGCATGCGGCTCGGGTGGTCACTGAGGCAAAAACTTGGGTGTGGGAGGAGTTTGGAGAGGCCATGGAGAAAGACTTCCGTATGGCTTCGAGGTGATTCTGTAACCATCCGGCGTCTCGGTGGGGGGGGAAGCGGTGTAGCACCAACACTGTTTATAGTGGGGATGGTGTGCTGCTGACCTCAACTCGGGACGTTGTGGGCCGGTGGGCGGAATACTTCGAAGACCTCAATCCCACCAACATGCCTTCTTTTGAGGAAGCTGAACCTGGGGACTCTGGGTTGGGCTCTCCAATCTCTGGGGACCAGGTCACCAAGGTGGTCAAAAAGCTCCTCGGTGGCAACTTTTCGGTAAATCACACAAACAATATGTTTACAGACAGCGCAATGAAGCCTTTAAAGAAAAGAACACCATACCAACAGTCAAGCATGGTGGAGGATCCATAATGCTATGGGGCTGCTTTGCGGCATCTGGTACTGCAGGGCTTGACCGTATCACAGGCATCATGAAATCAGAAGATTATCAAGCAATTCTAGAGCGAAATGTCTTGCCCAGTGTAAGGAGATCCTGGCTCCTCCAGCAAGACAATGACCCAAAGCACACCTCCAAAAGCACACAGGCCTGGTTGGTTGAAAGGGAAAAAAATGGACTGTTTTAAAATGGCCAGCAATGAGTCCTGATCTCAATCCAATTGAAAATCTTTGGGTGGAGCTGAAATCTGCCATTGGAGAAAGGAACTGTAATGTACAAGAGCTTGAGCATATTGCAAAAGTGTGGGAGAAAATGCCACCCGAGAAGTGCAAGAAGCTTATAGATGAATATAAGAAACGTTTGGAGGCTGTCATTGCTGCCAAAGGCTGCGCAACCAAATATTAAAGAGGGGTGTCAATATTAGTGCACATGCTGGTTTTCTGTTTTGTCCTTTGGAATTAAAATATTTATGTTGAAATGGTAATTGTCTTTGTTAAATTACTTTGGACCTCAAATTGAAAGATTCTGCTGATATAAGTTTTGAACATTTCCATTTATTGCTGAAAATATTCACTCAGCTATGCAAATCATGAAGGGGTGCCAATAATGGTGAGCAGGACTGTATATATACACACACATACACTAATATTTTCATAAATGTCGCTTAAGAAATCATCAGGCTTTTTGGATGATTTTGTGGATGATTCTGTCTGGATGTTTGACCACTCTTCTGGTCAGAACTAACAGAGCTCATTCACTCTGATTGGTTTGCTGGCACGGACCCTGATTTTAAGCCTTTGTTTATCGTTTTTCCAATAGGACTGAGGTCGTTCGGAGGCCATTCGGGATGCATAACGCCAGCCAATCAAAACCTTTGCCCCAGAAACTTATTTTTAGAAACTGTTAAAGCTATACAGTCCACCTCCCCCCAAAAAGCAGAGTTTTAAAAAAGAAAAGAGACCAAAGTTAATCATATTTAGCGATATGATGAGTGGATGTGAATTTCTGCCCAGACCTGTAAATATCTCTGGAAAAAAAAAAAACATTAAGAAACCACTTAAAATGATCAGTTTTTCTGATTTTTTCTGTAAAATGAACATTGTTTTCTTAATATCTATTTGCAGAAAATGAGAAATGGTCAAAATAACGTAAAAGACGAAGTGCTTGCAGACCTCAAATAATGCAAATAAAACAAGTTCATATTCATTTAGAATCAACAACACTAATGTTTTACCTCAGGAAGAGTTCAGAAGTCTATATTTGGTGGAATAACCAGAAGCTTCAGTGCTGTGGTCTCTTAATTTTTTCCAGAGCTGTATGTGACACCACTGTGTAGTGATATGCTGGGTTTCCATAAGCCTGTTTTTGGAAACATAAACTTTCCTCTCCAGAAGATCAAGTCAAAGTAGACGCTATCAACAGAACAGCCCCTGATTAGTACTTTCTGACTAATCTGGTGAGAATATCACCTTTAGCTTGTTGACAACAAAGTGCAGTTCAAAGTGCACAGTGAAGATTAAAATACTAAGAGGCGCATTGTGTTCTCTCTCTCTCTCTCTGTATATATATATATATATATATATATATATATATATATATATATAAATAAATAGACTACTTGTTTATGAAGAGAAGGGGGGAAGGTAGCATGCTGTGTGAGGTATGGGACTGTCTCGGTCAGGAGTGTCCAAACAGAGCCTGTGTGTTCAGAGGTCTCTGGACGATGACGGCGTGAGCCAAATCCGCCTCCTCAAGACTCAATTCTTTGTCGCTGAGCTCCCGGAAAGGAAGTGATGTCGTCAGGATGAAAGGTGGGCAGCTCCTCTGGCAGCGGGTGACGAAATCCTGGACGTCAGAGATCCTTAAAGGAGAATCATAACTCAGATTAGAACTGAGGGGTGAATGAGGTTCACAGAGAGATTTTTGTTCATTTTGGGCTGTTTTTATAGTCACTGTGAACTGGTTGTTGGGCTTAAATTATAGAAGTTGCAATTTTGCGATCGCGACTATTTATGTAAATTAAGTCATCAGTTTGCGGCGACTTGCGATTTACACATATCTGACCAATCACTTTAACGTTTTCTGTAGTTTCTTCTTTTCTGACCAATCACGGAAACCCGGCTGAATTTTGACCAATCCAATTAGTCCCCGGATAATTCAACGTCCTGTTTCATGGCGTCTTTTGAAAGCCGATCGTGAAAAGAAGCCAAGATGAAAATATGCATGATGTTAGACAATCACTTTTTTTGCAAAAACATTTTGAGATGTTCTGTAGGATTTGCTTCTATTGTGCATAAAATTCATATTAACTTGAATGACCAACATGAAATTCTTCTTTTGGACTTTGTCAACTCGTCAGGAGACGGTCTTATTTGTGTTAAGGATGCCATTTCAAGAATGTTCTTGAAAATATTATTTGCACTCTAAATATTAATGTTCAAATCTTGTCTTTTTGCGGAAGGTTATGTGCAGCAATTTCAACTTTTTTTCTGTAAGACTATGCTTTAGAAAAAAATAAAGCTTAAAAAAATTGTAACTTTGATCACAACGTTTTGAGAAAAATACTGCAAAATTAGCAATCATAAAAAACACCAATATCCTGGAGAGGACTGAAAGTTGGTCAGATGGATACAGAAACAACAAAAGGATGTACAAATAGATAAAATAATGACTGATGGATAAATGTTTTGATGGACAGACAAAAGGATGGAGAAATGGATAGAAGGTGATATGTGGATGAATGGATGGCTCTACATTTTAGTTAACTAATCAATGACAGACATTTAAATATTCTTATTCCATAATAATCCTGAAAAGATATAAAAAAAAAAAAAAACTGAATGAATTTCTTTAGTTTTCCCCTCACACACCCCGGGTGAAACATCCTGTTAAACATGCCGATTCCTTTATGGAAGCCCAAGACTCCCAGACTAACACTCCACCCCTTGTGTTGACACGTGAGATCTGAGGCAGCATGCTGGTAACATCATCTATTATTAATGATGACCCGGCAGTCCTGTGGCAGCCCAAACACTCACTGCACTCTGAGACTACAGCTTAAGACTGGAGGGGTTCGGTCCTCTCTCATCCTTTAGCCTGTTATATAAATGCTGCATCAGAGTTACGCAATTCCTCACTGGGGATTTTATAGATCCACGCTGCTGCTACAACTCAGATTATGTCTCTGAAACCCCTGTGCGCCATTTCTTCAGCCTTCAAACTTTATCAGACTAGAACAAAGCTTTATGTAATCCCCCCTTACCCTCCCAAAAAAACATAAACCCCTTCACCCCCTCCCCCTGAGCCACAATAACCTAAAATCTTAACCCTCACTCCCCTCTGCCTTTTACTACATATTTACTATGATGTTGAGAGATTATGGGATTTACAGGCAGCGCAGTGGGAACAGCCAGTGTTGAGATATTCTTCATGAAGATCAGTTTTCCTGTGTGTGAAGTGGTGCAATTCGGGGGGACACACACACCTATGCGATAGGTTAAACCTCTGTACCAGTCTCCTGCCGTCGGCCAACCAGATCTGCAGAGAGGTGACGGGAAGGGAGTGGTCTAGTGTTACCATGGGAATAGGAGGAGATTCTCCGTCCTCGTGCACAGACGGTGACCGGGCCACAACTCTGGGTGCAACGCTGGGAATGGACATGGGGAACAAGAAGCAGACGAATTGTCGGTTTGAAGTGTGAAAAGCAGGTGCAAAGACGCTCATGGTCATTTTCTCAAAAGTTGGTAGTGTTCAAACATACCTATAATGTGAAATATTATTTTTTAATGTATGCATGAGTTGAACAACGTGACATTTGTGTACGATATCCTGTAGACGAGATCCTAAATCTTAAAGACTGACAGAGTGCCTTTTAGGACTTGCCTCTGGGTATTTCAATACATGAACCTAGTGGGACACCTAGTGGTCTAAAGTATTATGGCAGAAGTGGTAATAAAACCATGTTGAAACTTGAGACAGTCTATGACTATTTAGCAGAGGCAGTACATTTTAATGATACTGTAACAGTAATCCTCTCTTTATATTCCAAATAATTCAGTGTAGGCTCTAAGATCTATTTCAAATAAAAGAATAAAATGAAACACATCAAAAAGCTTTCACCTGCCAAGTCGGTACCCTCTCCCGCTGAACGGGTGAAAAGCCTTCTTCTTGGGGACGTAGTTTTCTTCAGTCATATCCTCCACACTGATCTCCAGCTCCTCTTCCTCTGCTCTGCTCTCCCACTCCGCTGGAAGCTCCCTGGGACAGGTCAAAGTTCAGCGAAGGAGTATTATCAGATGAATCAATCAATAAGACAAAGGGGAAATGGGATAGATCTGCTGTCTGTATACTCTTGTTTGTATACCGAAGTAGGGACAAACTTTGGCTTAGTGCAGTGTTGTGCACAGCTCAAAGGTAAAGAACAAGTTGGATGCTAATTTTACTGATAAAAAAGACTGGATTAAAAAAAAAGTGTTCAAATGCCTGAAGAACTTGCAAACAAACCGACAGATAAAGGAACCAAGTCAACAGGAAACATTGCTTCATTTCCTGAAAATTCCTTAAGGTGGTGTAAATGGATTAAATGATTATATGCAGTTAGAAACAATGACTACACTACAATTGTAAGCATTCTGAGTAGATTTCGGATCAAAATATGCCAAATGCCTCAATGGAGGCACTCACCCTCTTTTGATGGCATCCAGGAAATCTTGATTTTCTGACACAGAGTAACTGCGGAAGTCTCCGTCGTTTATAGTAAAGCCGTCCTTCCACAGCCTCACCACCATCTCCACCTGGATTTAACATGGCAACATTTGTATTAAGCCCATCAATAGAGAGGTTGACTGCAAACGCAAGGATCAAAGTTCTGTGACTGATTTTTAAATGCAGATTTTGAACTTCAACCTGGTTTTACCATTTTCTAGCCATTACCCTTTAAGAACAACAATATAAGAAGAAGTCAATTATGGAGTGGTCACTTATTAATATTACAAGATGAGACAATATGTCAGTGTGAAACAGAGTTTTGTGATGGGGCAAAGACATTTTAATTGGTCTTAGGACCCTACACTAGGGGTTAGCACGTGGCTAACGTTACTAAAACAGCACACTCAAGATGTATATTTAGGAGAATTTGGATCCATATCTTAACTCTGAGATTTCAAAAAGGCTGCCAACATTTCTAAAGCCAGAGGCTGAAAGATTTATGAACTCCATTTAGCTTTCCTGTCCTCTACTACTTGCTTGCCCTCTTACAGCTTGAACAACCTACAGACCTGTCTCACCACAACAGGACATTTCTAGAGTACTGTCATCAGAGGCGACCTGGTTTCACTAAACTACGGCTTATCCACTGATTCAGCAAAGCACCTTTCAGTTTCTGATGGCCAGCGTCTTGTCAGGCCTGGTCTAGTTCCACGCACCGGTTGATTTCTCTGTGAATCTCTACTGTGCAAACTACACTGGTCAAACTACGGTGGTCTGGTTTGTATATTTAATGTTCTGTCGAAATGTGTAATAACTGCATTCTCATAGCACGCACTTGCCATCTGGCATTTAGTCTTAGTTTATATGACAACAACTCCATCACACAATAAATATGCATTGAGATGGGATGAGTTACCTTTGATGTCCCTGACGCATCGTAGCAGATCTTCTCCACCTCATCAAGGAGGTCTTCTACTGAGAAACTACGACTCATTGGAACCTCCTCTTCATTTTCCTCACTGACTGCCTGTTAACAAAACATGTGAAAGGTAAAGTGTAAAAAAAAAGTTTTTAATCCATCAAAAACATGTCAGCTGATAGTTAAGTTTCCCTCTCCAAATAATGTCTCCTAAACACTTTACTGCTAACTTTTCCACTGCTCTTGTTTCCTGAAACCAAAATAACAAATTACAGTGGCATGCAAAAGCATTTGTATCTCCGGAGGTTTTTCACATTGTCTTGTAGCAGGTACATCATTAGTTCTAAGGTGATTTATGCACAAGGTAATTGGAAAGTGGAATGAAAACAATAAAAAAGTGTAGTTTTTTAGTTTTCTTTACACAGATACTGTTAAATAAAATCCAGGAAAGTACCTCTAAGTCTACAGCTAGTTACAATGGATTAGTATACAAAAGAATATATTCACAACGGAATGGCCCAGCCAAAGTCCAGACCAAGAGCCAGTTGAGAACCTGTGGTACGACTTGAAAACTGACACTCCATCAACATCAGTTTTCAATGCTGAAAACTGATTTGGTGAAGAAAAACCAAATCAGTTTCCTTTAACTACTTGGTGAAGAAGAATAGACTTATAATTCTGGTCTCCTAATATGCAAATTTGGTAGACACGCACAAAAACAAACTTGCATTTGTGATTACAGCGAACAGAAGAATGCAAAAAACAACTGTCTCATTTTGATCCCACTTTACACTTAGTACTTTTATTTGGTCTACCACCTAACATTGTAGTAAAATACATAATAGTTTGTGATTGTAAAGCGTTCAATTGCGAAAAAGCTCAAGACGTTTGAATCGCATCTGAGAGACATTGCAGAGTTGTAAATATAAGGTAGAGCGCAAACAGTAATACCAACAAATCCAAGATTAACGCTTCCCGGTTTATTTATTCTGACTTACCATTGCTCAGCTTTCTCAGCCACAGTGTCAGTCTCTTTCATGCCGTTATGTGTTTTCCATCTAAGAAAAACAACAACGCTATTATAGCAGAGCCTGTCGAAGCTTTAAATAGCATGCTTCAAATTTATTGTAGTGACATATTTAAAATTTAAAAACATTTCTTAAAACTCATTCCTTCGTTAAGAGTATGCTAAGAATAGTAGTGGAAAGTGCCCAATCTAACAAGCCGTTCTTGACAAACAGCCACACACCCAAGCGGCCTGTACCGATGAGATTATTTATGCAAGTGGGTATAAAAGGCTGGGGACGCTAAGAGCAACACACAAGCTGAACACATAAACGTGGCTTTTACACACACAAAGACACGCTAAAACTATTAGCTGCATGCTCATATTAAGCGTAAAGTCAAATAGCGACTTACCAGCTTTTGTTTTTTAACCCGGGGTTGCACATCTGCAGCTTCAAGTTTCTGGCAGCGGATCCTCTGCAGAGCAAGAAATAACTGCCGTAAAGTGCTACTGTCGTAATCCTACAGCACTGCTCAGCTATATTTAGGTTAAACCAATCACATCTGGTATATGATATATATTAGTTAATAAATAAATACTTTTTGTTTGTTGGAGTTTTTTTTGGAGGGGGTCATAAATGTAAACAATAATATCTTAGCTGTCTCAATCAAGTTTCATTACAAACTAACAGTCATTTTATTTCAGTCATTTAAATACAGAAACAAAAAAAATCTCTTGTATATTTCTAATTCTCATGAGTTCTTTTTACTATTTCTTTTTACTATTTCTGATGATTATGGGTCACAGCTGATGAAAACACAAACTTCATCATAGAAAATTTTAATGTTAAATTAAACTTTCTTTTTTTAAAACTAGAAATATCAGTCTACTATAAAGTATGAACATGTACTGCATAGGGTTTGTGCTTGATACTTAGTTGGGGGACCTATGGGGTGAATACTTGCATAAATGCTGCTTGATCGCTGAGGTCTAGCCCAATTTGCTTTCATAGCAGTTTGTTTGCACTATTAGCTCTTGTGTCTCTCATCTTTCTCTTTTCTTTGTTGGGTTTCGGTCATGCAATTTTCCTGCTCAATCAAGCACAACCACACTATGGTCATTAAAGCAGTTATTGCAACTTTGACAGGGTGGGTAGGTGGTAACTCCTTCTGGAAAATTCAATCACCATCTCTCCATAAAGGTGGATATGGTAGACCAAAAACAAGACAAAAAAGATAAAATGGCTTCCCCAAACCAGTAGACACTTCACACTGGACCTCCTGCAGCTTGGATTCTGCCTCCCCACTCTTCTGCAGATGTAGCTCTGACTTCAGCTACAATCCATGACTTGTAAATCTCCCTCACACTCTGAAATGACAATTGGTTCATACTTCTCTAAAAGATGTTATCCATGCCCCTTGTATGTCTTTTTGCAACACTTTTTGATTTCACTTTTTCCTTCCACCTAACTTTCCAATATGATTGCTCACAGCACTCTGAACGGACAACTTATTCATCAATTCAGCAGTCTTAACTTTGTGTAATTATATTACATACATTTTGTTGCTTTTTATTTACATTTTCGGAGAAACAATTTGTGATTTTCATTAGCCATATGGTACACCTACTTGAAAAATAAGTAGAAAAAATAAGTAGACATATTTCACAATTCGTGTAATAATTCCATATAAGATGTGAGTTCCCCCTTTTAAACTCAAGTACTAAAATAAGAAGTTTTAGATTATATATTTATTTATTGAGATGCAGGAGGAAAGCTTGAGTGTCACTCCAAAACTGTGAGATTTGAGTCTGTTTATTGCACCACTTTTTTCAGCAAGTGTCAACCAAAAGCGTGTTTTTTATGTTAAAATATTTATTGTCTTTTTTGGGGGGATAGTAGCCATGTCAGAAAAAAATAATATTAATAAAGGCACCTGCCAGAAGGACTCACAGCCGCTTGGGAGGGAGTAGATAGACCAGGAGATAGACAGGGAGAAATGGCGCCTCGATGCTGCGCTCACTGAAGCAGTGTTTGGAGCCGGTTGGAGAGATTCGGTGAAGACAGTTCAAAGGAGAGAAACATGGAGAAGACGAGGAAGAGCCCCCGGACACGGAGCGGCGCCTTCATCTCCTCCAGGACGCGATCGTCATCGAGAAAAGAGAGAAACTCAGAGGAACATGTAAGCCGGTCTCTGTTCTTTTACCGGGCGAGCTAGCTGGCTCTGCTAGTTGGCTAAGTAGCTGTAGCCCTGGCCTCAAGCTGATCCCATGGATGTCTTATTTACAACAAGATACGAGCAGCAGTTGCACTGACACCCACACAGTGACACAGACAAGAAATAAAACTAGTAAATGCAACCAGTCGTGTGCGTGTCATTAGCCTCAAACTTATTATGAAGCTGTTAAAATACAAGCTAGCGACATTAACTCCTGGCTAGCTCTAAGTTGAGTTCCCTTTGTGTTTGGCAATTTTGCCCGGCTGACTTGTTTCACCGTTGTCATCAAAACTCAGTTCTTCAAATGGAGCAATTAAGCTAAAAAACATTGCTTCAACTTCGACCCTATTATGTGGAACGAGCAGGATAGATGTTTAGTTGACTGGTGAAGGATAAAGCCTTATTTAAGCTAGCGTTGGTTGGGAAATGGCTAGCCTTAGTTAGCTTACAGTGGGGGGAAGGGATCAGGTCCACAACAGTTGGCTGGCTCAGGTCCCGTATTTAGCATGTCTGAACTTGGTGAACCATTTTTTTTTTTTTTTAATTTTTATTATTGTAAATATCCTCAAGGGCCGTGGAACAGGCTGTTCCTGAAGTACACGTTTCAAACCCAAAAACAGTCAACTTTGTGCCCAGTAATGCAGTGCTTCTCTGGCAAACTTTAAGTTGAGATCTTAAGTTTGCGTCAATCTTTCAGCCTTTTGTCTCAGAGTGTAAACATTGAACACCGCAAGCCTAAAGATCCTTCATCTATGTTCTTTTTTTTTTTTTTTACAGCATTAGAAAACATAAATGAGGAGGAGAAAAGATATAGTTCCCTTAACGGATCGACCTTTTCAATGTATTATGACTTTCTTTGTGAATGTTGTTGACTACTGCTTGACGTCTGCACAGCGTTTTTGATTGCAGAAGTTTCAGTGTGATCTACACATATATAAAAAAGTTTGAAAATACCCTTCTTTGACAGTATTAGTTTTAAACAAAACCTTTTTGGGGATTTCAATGCGTTTGTCATATTGTATGAACTTCTCTGAAGAGCTCTTTGTTTGGTCACTGTGTTTTATGAAATGAATAACATGCTATGCTCAAATATCGTCCTCCGATATGCTGCTTAGTGTAGATACCTCTGCCAAATCTGTGATCTGTCCTTCAGAGCCCACCATCCTCCATGTTTTCAGATTGCTCCCTGCTCCAGCCGCCTTGATTAAAATGAATAGGCCATTAACAGACTTCTGCATAACCTGATGGCATGCTGGGGAGGTAATGTAGTCTTTTGAATTAGCACTGTTGGAGCATTGAGGCATGAATCTCATTAATTTTAGACTTTCTTAATGACTTAATTGATCGTTGCTTTTTTTCTTTTCTTTCCCCTTTGTGGAGCGTTGACACTAAACATCCACTTCAGTAATTTGAAGAAATAATTCACCGTTTAAATTTATTGCAGATTTTCTCTAATCCACATGGGGTCAAAATGATATGCAGCAGTTCGAATATGCGAATCCACCCCGATTTAATATGCCTTTAAATGTTTCTGCTCAAGATGCTTCCTGTAGCTATCAGCAAGGCCATGGATAATTCTTGCTTAGTATTTGACCACTCTGCAGCTACCAAACATGGTATTGGCAGTATTGTGATGAGGGCTTGTTTCCATCCCAGTTGTACCGGTGAAGTAGGTGGAGGAATGAATCTTTCAAGCTTTACGTTTCGACACAATGTAGTTCAGGCCTAAATACTGGTGATTATTTGTAGACTATATAAAAAAATGTCAGGTCTATTCCAGTGAAACAACCCATTTAAATAAACGCCACCAAATCTGCCAAGGAGTGTGGGCAAACATCCATCCAGAAATACACCAGAAATTTGATGGTGGCCATTAAAAAGTGTGTGATTTCTCTGCAACCTTCTGGGGGATATTAAACAAAATGTCATTTGGTGGAGGATATTTTAGCCTATGTGGATTAAAAAAAGAATTACGATAAATTCAAACATCTCTCCCAGTTTCTTTTTTTTTTTAGGTCAATAAAGTTGCTAGTTGTACACCTTGTTTAAAAAAAAAAAAGACTATTTGGGAAGTAATTGCCCCAAAAAGAAAATAGGACATACATTTCTTCCTCTGATTACACAGTTTCCCATAACAGCAGTGAGCTATGCTTCCACTGTCAGTAGTGAAGTTGAACTTGGAAAGATCGTTGTCAGTCATTTGATCAAATACAGTAATTTAGTTTACAGTGAAAAGAATATTACATAAGTTGGCAAATAATCAAATGTTAGTAAATGGAATGACTCAATTCATGCTGAGAACAATTAAAAAAATGTTGGGTTTTAAATTTGATCAGTGTGAGACATCTGTGTTACAAACTATCTTTGTCATGTTGTTTTTGGAAAAACATGACTGAGCGCTCTAGCCAAAAAAACTTCAGCATATTTTTCTGTGGTAAACTTGTCAGTGTTGGGTAAAAGTCAACATGCAGCTACATCCTGTAGTTGACAGCGACTCTGTTCCAGACAATGGAATCAGAAAATACCTTCTCTGGAGGTTGCTCAGCATCACCAACATCTACTCGCAACTGCAGACAAGGTCCCAATTGTCGACTGATGACAAGCAAGCCACAATGAAGTTTATCAAAACCAAGAGAACAGCTGTCTTGCACATCTACACTTTCGCTCCCCAACTGACAGCAAGCCCTAAGATGCCTCTACTCTCTCCAAGAAACCAAAAATGAAAGATCTTTATGTCCAATTTATCCAAAAGATGTTAAATAACGATCAAGCAGAGCTTGCTCCACCCCTATCTGTAAATAAAGGACATTGGCGTCTTTGCACGATCTGCGTATATCACACAGAAGCCAGAGGAAATGCAGGTCGTTTTTCATTCAAATGGAAAATGTGTTGAAACATTCCTTAACCAAAAGCTTATTAGTGGACCTGATTTGAACAACTTTCTGTCAGGAGTGCTGAGTGCTTTTGTAAACAGCCCATACCCCAGATGGCTAATGTGCAGCAAATATTTCACCGCTTTATTGTGCGTAAAGACCACATAGATTTTTTTTTTGTTTTTTTTGTTCGTGTGTTATTTGTAGTGTGAGGACACTGACATTTCTAAAACCATAGCCAAGTTTAGAATGGAAGTCCTCATGTTTGGAAATAATCATTTGCTGTATGAGAAGAGCATCATAACAAGGTAAACAAGAACACAAGATGGTTCATTAATTCCGGTGTAGCAACCGATGTTGAATGTTGGTGACATCGTTTGCTACACCGGAATTAACTGACCTGCTTGCAAGAACACAAAACAAGTTGGTATCCTGCAACTTTACAAAGTAGCATCGAACTTTTGACACTAAGCATCCTTCAAAGGACTTAAAAAGACACTCTTTGTTTAGAGAAGCATAAAACTCTGTTGGAACCTACTATCTGATAACTTCACTTGTGTATGAAGCGAAACCAAACCATTCACACATAGGGCAATGTTGTTAACAGTCAATAGTCTGTATGGCTCTTTAGGCTTTGTTGCTCCCATAATAAGTCGGGGTTAAACATTGCTAAGAGAACTGTTTTCTGGTGAAAGAGACCGAGAAGTGCCCTTATTCTCTGAAAGACAGAGGTGAAAGGTACATCTGTTTCTGGGTGTCATGGAAAGACACTTTGCGAAATCTTGAAAACCCTCAAATACCAACATGCCACCAACCGGACTAACAGGATGGGAGCGTTTCAGTGAGACACCAAACAACCAGAAACTCACAAGCCAAAGTAATCGTCATTAAAGCTACCCAACAAGATGCCTACAATGAGAGACGCTGAAAAATCTTACAGAAGAAACGGATGAACACGTAACGCACTCAAAAAGCTGAATCCCTTGGCCGAACTCGTACAACGAGAGGCAAGCTCAGACGGCGAGAAACGCCCTCTTACCGCTACACTACTTTTCGTCACTTCAACGAACAAGTGGCTTATCAAGGGAGACGCATAAGTGAAGGAGCTGTCCGTAGTGCTGGATGTCGGACAGTCCTGTACTGCTCACACAAGCAATGTTACCAACATGGAGACTGCTCCATTTGAGAAGTTTTCACCAGGACAATTGATTGGGGGGGGGAAATAAAGAAGAACAACAAAAAAAACAGAAGAATGTTCAACACTTTGCTGATACTTTTTGGAAAAGGTGAAAAGAATATTTGTCCACTGTACAAAGTCATGCAAAGTGGACTGAAACCAGATCTGACGCCAGGGGAGGAGACGTAGTCCTGGTCAAGGACACCAGTCTCAGCAGGAAATGTTACATTAGTAGCCCATGAGGCTACTAATGTATCATTTCCCAGCAGAGATAAGAAAGCATGAACTGTATAAGATGTGACTGATAAATTGTTACTTGGACCAGTTTCAGAGATTATTATTTTGCTTGCAGAGACGGAGTCAAACTTCCTTCATGTTAAATGACCTGATATGTTTGAGTAGGTTGTGTTGGTTTTTGTAATGCTGTAAAGTGATTATAATAAGCAGGGAGTGTGACATATATCTACTTTTAGTGGAAATAAGTTACATCAACAAGTTGACAAATGAGTACACAGTTGGCAAATTGTATGACTGAATTCATGCTGAGAATAGTTTAAATATTTTGGGTTTGAAATTTGATTAGTGTGCGACACGTGTGTTGTTTTTGCTTGAACATGACCGAGTGAGCGCTCTAGGCAGCAAACTGTCTTTGACCCATATTTCTCTGGTTACCTTGTCAACCAGAATTTAGGCAGTTTGGAGAAATTAACCAGCACACAAACACTCTCAATGGACTTGTTGCGATTTTTACCTTTGAAAACTTTTGGCTTTGTAAGTATCAGATGACACTTAGACATCTTAATGTTTTTTTATTTTTTTTTGTGGTTTATAAAATGTAAAGAATTAAGACAGGTCCATTGGTTAGTAATGTATTTATCTTTCTGTTACATTTCAGTTACAAAACCATTTTGAATGTAGCAAGTGTTTTACCTTTTGTATTTTTCCCCCGCTGTTGTGTTTCAGCTACAATAAATCAATTTGCAAAGGATCTTCAGTTGTTCGATGGCTGTCTAGCTACACACACTTGTCACTTGTTGTGAGGACAACACAATTGGCATTCTTCCTTTTCTAAGCCCTTTTGCCTGAAGTTGTTCCTCCAAGTCTTGTGCTCTCTCCTTCGCTTCCTGCTCAACTTTTTGTTTTTCTCTGTGTTTGCACAACAGAAGGAGCCCAGCAGTGATGCGAGCAGTCCCAACAGCCCACGGTTGGCACCCCCTGCCAAACGAACGCGCCGGCAGACAGCCTCCGAGCCAAGCTCCAGTGACACTTCGCCGTCCCCTCAGGCAAAGGGCCAGCGGGTCAGCTGGGGCTTGCCAACCTACCGCACCCGGTCAGTGGCTCGGATTTGTTTATTGCAAATTAATTTTCAGCTTAACGTCCAACCGCCTTTTTGTAAAAATCCTAAAAGCGAGAACACAAGTGATTATTCTTATTACTCCCCGTCCTCCCTCCCAATCTTCAACAGATCTCATATTTTTTTTGTATGTTTTCTTTTTCCAGGCTGTCTTCTCGCATAATGCAAAATGGACACGGTAATTCAGTTTTTTTCTTTCTTTGGCTTCATGCGTTGGAAAAAAAAAAAAAAAAAAAATCAAATAAATAACGAAAACAAACAAATCTTTTGAATCTTTCGACGCTGCAGCGCAAAGGAATCACAGGAGCGATGAGAGCGGAGGGGCTGATCACTCCCGAATGAACGGCCACGTGGAGCTGAAGAGGAGCTGCCGGGTGAGGAAGAGCCAGTTCCAGCACCTCAATCAGAGCCTGCTGTTCGACCAGCTGGTCAACAGGTAGCTGGAAGTTGTACTTTTGCCTTTTGCAAATCTTTGCGTCAGACAACGGAGAAGCTGGAAATGATAACAATGCAAACACATTGTGTGTCGTGTGAAGAATGAGAAACTTAGAACATGAAATAAAACTTTTGAGTTTAGGGCTGGGATATTTGGCTGGGATGTTTGCCATCCACCGTTTGTTTCCGTCTGTCTGTGTGAAGCACCGCCGAGGCCGTTCTGCAGGAAATGGACAACATCACCAGCATCAGGCAGAACCGTGAGCTGGAGCGACTTCGCATGTGGAACGGAGAAACGGAGGAGGTGAGCTGTGCACACAGCAAAAAAAAAAAAAGAAAGAAAGATGAAAAAGCACAAACTGAGACTGTAACGTGAACACAAGTGGCTGCATTTATTGATTTTATTTTTATTTATTTTTTTTGCTTCTTTCAGGAAAATATGGACATGTATTCTCGGGTGAAGCGCCGAAAATCGATGCGTAGGAGCACTTTCAACATGCCTGCGCACCACAAAGTCATGAGCAAGGATGAGGAAGAAGAGGAGGAGGAAGAAGGGACAGAAGGTACATCTAAAGCNACTTCCTGCCTGGTTCCTTCAGTCAGAGCTGTTGAGTGGAACCAGCTGGGCAGAGGAACCCACACTCAATTCAGAACATATCATATTGACCAGTCAAACTTTATTTTCAGATATCTCCAGTTAGAGCTTGAATTACACAGCTTTTCTATTTACGATGTCTTAAATTATCATTCTGACTATTCAGAGTGACGTTACTCATATCTTGAACATGGGTTTTGCATAATCAAAACGTCCCTGACTTTCACAGCATTTTGAAAGCTTAATAAAACAATGAAAAGTAGAAAAAAGGGAAACATGTTTGAAAACGCACTGCTTTCATCTTGAAAATTGGTTGACAGCACTATTAAGATTTTCAAAGCGGTTTGCTGGAAATGAATAAACAGGAAATTCTTTGCAGATTTCTGAAGCAGTCTCAAAATCCAAGATGTTTTGCGTTCTCTGCATATCCAACATTGCCAAGTTCTTTCAACGTTGTGGCTTTTACTGACAATTTTGTGCAGGAAACATAAAATTCTGCAGGCTGTTTGGAGAGCACAAAGGGGCTTCCACGCAATTCTTAGTTCAGATAGCTAATAATGTAATTTTGACTATTCATAAGTTTGACATATATTAAATTATAATAATGGATATGTGTCCCATCAAATGACGGATCCGGTGACATCATTTGAGATATCTTGAGAGGAATTTTGACTCATCAAAATGTAATTGAAGATATGGTGATTTATTTTTCTTACTAGTCAGAATATAAATGCAGATATCTTCAGTTACCATTCTGGATAGTCAAAATGTAGTTTTGTCTAGTAAAAATGCATTTTTAGATATCTAGAATTTAATTACGGATAGTCAGGCGAAACCAAATTTATGATAAAACGGCCTGCCATACAGCAGAACCAGGAAGTTGAAACTTTGCAGTAAAATCAGCACGTTTGATTTCCATAGACATAATAAAAGAGTAGACCCACATTGGCTGCTCGGATCCAGAAATTACGGCGGCCATCTTGGAGCGGTTGTCCATCCTACCTACAGCAGAAGATGCCTCAGCACTGCAGGATATTTTGTTAAAATCGACCGACTGCTGTTGTCAGGGCTCGGGGGATAACTTTTCACAAGTGAGAATATTGTTTATATTGTGTGAATAGAATATTAATGTACTGTATCCATGTCCAACAGCGAAATGTCAGCTAATATTAGCTATAGTGCTTCGTGTAACACAATATGAAGACTAATATGAAGATTTTGTAAATCTTAGAAAGTTAAAATTATATTGTAATATTTATTTCTAAGATAGTGCTCTGGTGTCAGATAATCTAAATCAGGGGTGTCCAAACTACGGCCCGCGGGCCAACTGCGGCCCGCGGTCCAGTTTTTATTGGCCCGCAGCAAATTCTGATAATATAGCTGAATCTGGCCCGCACAAGAAGCTTGAGCTCAGCTCTGCTGCACTTCTCAGTTTCAACACTAGATGGAGCCAGCCACATATGGCCCGCACAAGAAGCTTGAGGTCAACTCTGTTGCACTTCTCAGTTTCAACACTAGATGGAGCCAGCCACAGAAATGAGTCACCAGAAATGACTCATGTCATTTCTGGTGATATGAGTCACCAGAAATGGCAGCACCGATGAAACGCAAAATAGCAAGTGAGTGTAGGAGATTTCAAACACGGTGGGAAAATGAGTATTTTTTCAAGGAAATCAACGGAAAGTGTGTCTGTTTGATTTGCAATGAAGATGTTGCTGTGATGAAAGAGTATAATGTCCGTCGGCATTATGAGACCAAACATCAGAGCTACACATCGTACACTGGTGTCGAACGAACACAGAAAGTCAAGCAAATGGCAGCTAGCCTGCAAGCTCAACAGCAGTTTTTTTTCCGTGCTAACAAAATACAAGAAAACGCCACAACAGCAAGTTATGAAGTCGCTAAACTTATTGCCCAGCACGGCAAACCGTTTTCAGACGGTGATTTCATAAAGCAGTGCCTCATCAAAGTAACAGAAATAATGTGTCCAGAAAAAGTGCCTGATTTCAACAATGTGAGCTTATCCAGAAATACAGTGGTGCGGAGAATCGAGGACTTGTCAGCTAACTTGAAACTTCAGCTGAGAGACAAAGCTTGTGCTTTTGATTTTTACTCAATAGCATGCGATGAGAGCACAGATGCCACAGACACCGCGCAACTGTTAATTTTTTTGCGGGGAGTAGATGATAATTTTTGCTGCTTGATATGATGAGCCTAAAAGGCACAACGACGGGAAAAGATATTTTTGAAGCTGTGTCAGAGGCAGTTGAACAGATGGGGCTTAAATGGGACAAGGAGTAAGAACGGATGGAGCTCCAGCC
>NW_015115966.1:49635-50400 GCF_001443285.1 Poecilia latipinna
TTTATTTTTCTGTATTTGGCCCTCACTAAAAAAAGTTTGGACACCCCTGATCTAAAGCTTTGCTTTTCAAAATACTGCAAATTTTAAGCCTGGTATTTTATACAATAAAAACAGACAAAGTAGCACCCAGTGGAAGCGACGCATAAAAGACTACAGAGCCAAAATTGTGACGGCAGCAGCAGTCTTTACTGTGAATGTTGATAAGAAGTGAAGAATTGTCAAAGTTGGCTACTTTCAGAACCAGCAAGGCATGGATAAATGCAGTCAAAAATGTACAAATCTTTTCAAAACGGAAAATGTTTTGTGTCCGATTCGTTGAGACCAGAAATTAAATCTTCTAGTGGCATCGGCGGATCAAAACTTTTAAATCTCCCACAAAATTCTGAGTGGGGCATCACTGGTTTTCTCACATGAAGCAAAGTGGACCCGGAACTGACATAATGCCGTAATTTCAGCTTAGAGTAAGGGGTTTTAGATTCTCATCTAGAGCTGGTTAAATTCAGTCCAAATTCCTTACCTTGAATCAGATGCTAACTTCAGCGTCATATCAACAGGCCTCAAAGTGGGCAGTGCAAAAAAAAATCATTTTAGATATTTTTAGATTTTGAATAAGAAATTAGCATTTAGCAACATTAGCTAGTTGCAATGTCTGACGGTATTTTGTTACAGGACTTACAGAACTTTGTCTTACCTATAAATCTTGTTTCTAATTTAATAGTTTTGTGTCCTAAAATTCTACTATCGTATCAATTTAAAAGTAACGGA
>NW_015115967.1:0-546 GCF_001443285.1 Poecilia latipinna
GAAACTGCCAAACTTCTCCACCCAACCAGCTAAAGTGTACTCTCAATGGCAGGGTACTAACAGAGCAGACCCACCAAGGCTGGAGACTGAACAATACTGGAAAGGCATATGGGAAAGGGAGGCGTCCCACAACAGCAATGCACAGTGGCTAACCTCTCTACGAGAGGACCACAGCAACAAGCCCCAGTAACCATCACTGTGGCAAATGTCCAAGAAAGAGTCTCAGGTATGAAAAACTGGACAGCACCAGGCATGATCCATGCCTACTGGCTAAAGAAACTCAATGCACTCCATGAGCGACTGGCAGCTCAACTGAACCAGCTGCTACAGAATGGGACTCACCCTGAATGGTTAACTGAAGGGCGCACAATCCTGATCCAGAAGGATCCCTCAAAGGGTTCAGTCCCATCCAACTATCGGCCGATAACCTGTCTCTCTACAACATGGAAGCTCATGTCAGGCATCATAGCGGCTAAGATAAGCGGGCACAAGGAGCCAAACACCAACTCCATGTAGACCACACAGTCAACCGAGACTGGAAAACCC
>NW_015115967.1:2345-2941 GCF_001443285.1 Poecilia latipinna
AGTATATTACTCCTTTAGTTAATATGTTTTAATTTTTTCATGTTAATAAACAAATATTTAAAAAAAATAGTACTCTTTATTGTTAGCCAAATGTTTTGCTTAATTTAATAGTAGTTGTGGTTATTTACCCATCATGTTGATGTTTTAGCAGAAACTGTAAATATAACATTGTTGAAAAACATAATAAATACAAAGATGAGATCATAAACAGTGAAATCTTTGATTTCCTGCCAAAGGACAGCTGTGTCCTGGTTCTGGAGGGTTTGTAGTTTTTGGAGCAAGTCTTACTGTGTGTCAGAGGATTTCTGCAGATGGCCGTTCCATTGTTGAGCAGCTGGCACACCTGGCGGCAGGTACCGCTTTGGATTCAGAGGATTTAAGGAGCTCTGTGGAAACCACTCTGACAGATGATTAACCTGGTCTGGTAGATTTCACTAATCTGTTCCCCTGTGTATAAATTCAACCATAACTGACACTATATCATTGTTGATTCAACCATGTGGATCTACAAGCACATCTGGGTTGATTTTATATTGAATGAAAACTAAGAAATCAATGTTGATTCATGTACATTTTTTGCTCTGATAGGTCTACAT
>NW_015115967.1:6401-30196 GCF_001443285.1 Poecilia latipinna
CTACATCATAACAAAACATTAAAACTTTCTTCACTGATGTTAAATAATTTTATAGGCAGACGATGGTTGTTCATAATTATCTTACATTACCATATTTCCCAAAATGTGTTTACACAAGCTTAAAAAATAAGAATTCTGTGTAATGAAGCCACTTCTTGACAGTTTCGCTGCAGCTTTTGGGTCAAACTGCTGAAAAACACAAAAATAAGAGTGAAGACAGAGCTTGTTAGAAAGATGACAGACATTTGAAAAGTTCTGAAAGACATTGAAATATTAAATAGTGTACTGGTTATAGGTCTGAGAACAAGCAAATCGTACAGTTCCCCATGTACACTAACAGTTACATTAATAAGGACACTAATGAATATTCATTAATATTTGTCTTAATGTGAGTTGACATCAGGGCCGGCTGTACGCTGGGGCAAAAGGGGGCAGTGCCCCCTCAAACAAACGTCTTCCCCCCTCAAATGAAACTTGCTGCAAATAACCGAACATCTCCTTTATCCGAGGTTCTGCTGTGCACCGTGCTGAGCAGGCTGCGGTCTGTCTGACTGTCTGTCTGACTGTCTGTGGTCAGGCTGCAGCTGAAACCCCTCAGCCGCTAGTAAACAGCCAATCAGCATTCAGTATTCAAACGAGCCTCACAAGAGCCAGATCCCACTCCCTGCTAGCCAACCTGCTTGCTAACGATGGCGACTTTATCAGTCGTCTGTCAAGTCAGATGCCTTTTTTTCTCCTCTTTAAACTCTGCCGGTGTCACTTATGACGTTTTTATTTCTTAGCATAGAGCCCCCCCTTGGTGATAATGTTATGAAATGACTTTTTCCGAGCCAGGAATGTCCAGAGAGCGACTGAAGCTCATTTTGACATGCCTGTATTCTTTCTGGAATATTTCTGACTGGTCAACTCGGAAACTAAATCTAAAGCCACGATGTGTAGCCAACACCTGTCCTGTCATGATGATAAAAGGCATTTTGAGGTTTGTTTTGACATGAATCCACCAGCTGCAAGCGTAACCATGCGCAATGTGTGCGCCTGTGCTGCGTCAAAATAAGGCTCTGTGCGCCATCATGCGTCATCATGCGTAATTGTGTTTACAGGACTTTTTCTGTCCTGTAAACACAGGACAGAAAAAGTCTCTCAGTGGCTCAATGAAGAAACATGGAGAGACACGTTGTTAGAAGGGGGAGGGGCGCTAATGAGTCATCAGTCATAACTGATATATTTGTTTGATGTTTCTTTCAGTTTATTTTATTCACTTCAAACGAATGAAAAGATTCACATTTAAGCCTGTATGAATATAAAATGTATATATGATTAATGATATCTAGACATTAACTGTCATTTTTACTTTTTTGATGTAAAAAACGTAAAAAATCTTAATCAGAAGAACATGATGTTTCTCATTTTTAAGAGAACATCTATTTTTTTTAGAGTCAAATCTGTTAATGTATATTTGCAGATTTATTTTAATTTCATAAATACTTAGTTTTTATGAGAAGTGGTAATGTTCAACTATAATCCTTCAAATAAAGAACTGAACAAACACAGTGCTTGCAGATGTATTCATACCTCCTGTGTAAATGGTTGTTGCTTCATGTGACAGATCAACACAAAGTGGTGCATGGAGGGAAAACATACAGAAGACCTGAAATGTGACGTGCATGTATATTCAGACCTCTTTACTCTGAGACTCCTAAGCATACAGTCCAACCAATTGACTTCAGGAGTTAACCTGACTTGGTCACATAGTTCAGATGTGTGTAATTTAATCTGAGTCCTACTGCAGTTTGGGTTTTGGTCCCAGAGGTTCCTTAGAGTAGCGTTTCCCAACCCCAGACCTCAAAGCACTGCCCTGCATGTTTTAATGGTTCCTACTTTACTACCCCTGATTCAGATGAGTATTGTACTCAAACACCTGTTGATTGAAATCACCTAAAACATGCAGGCAGTGTGACTGGAGGACCAGGGCTGCCTTAGAACAAGCAGCATGAAGGAGCCCAGCAACAGGTCAGGGAGGTCCAGGTTCTGTTTAATAAAGCAGGTTTGGTTCTATAACAACGAACCGATCTTTGAACGTCTCCCAGACTTCTGGTCAATCCATCATCTGGACGTGGAGAGCAGAAGGACCAGCAGGAGACCTGGACATGGACGTCCATCTGGAGCATTGATCACAGAAACAGCTGGAGGATCATGTTGACTCTGGAGGAGCTGCAGAGAACCACAACTCAGGTGGGAGAATCTGTCCACATGACTACTATTGTCATGCACTGCTCAAATCTGACCTTTAAGGAAGAATGAGAAGAAGAAAGACTTGGTTGAAAGAAAGTCCTAAGAAATCCTTCATGCCCAGAAACCATCATGTAAACCGTTGAAACAACTTTCCTCATTGATCCTCATCCTGCATGTTTTAGGTGTTTTTCTACTTTTGCTGCAATGACTCACTGATTAACAGACTTCTGCAGCAAGTGGAGGTGAAGCAACATTTGAATTAGCTCTGTAATCTGAGACATTGTGGACAGTGGGCCCAGAGGACCAGCAGCTCTGTAGAAGAAAATACAATCTTGGCCTGGCTGTAAAACTCTATCAGTTTAATGTAACACTGAACATCACCTGAACACGTCATGTCTGAAGACGACCACCGTGAGGAAGAGCCTCCGTCTTCCTCCTGACCTTCTGGTCCAAACAAACTAAACTGAAGATCAACAGAACCTCCAGCCTCAACACATTTCAAAAATTATTTACCAAATATGAACATCTCACTGTTTATACCAAACAGAGTTTAAATACTCTATGTTGGACTTTTTAGAAAGACTTTTTAAAGTCAGAAGCTAAAACAAACTATGTATTCAGCCTTTCATTCTAGATTAACAATATTACATTTGACTTCAGCAATAATGTAAAAACATTTTTATTCTAATATGTAATTATTACATACAGAAAAAAATTATTGAATGTCTGTTTCATTTTCCTTTATTTAACCAGGTGAACCCCAATGAGATCTAATTCTCATTTTCAAGGGGGACCTGGGCAGAAGTCTGCAGGACACATCAACCTGGTTACTAAATAAAATTAATACATATACACAAGTATAAAACAGTATAAAACAATTTAAAAATAGTGACACTGTTTAAAAGAATCTTGTTGCCTGTTTTTAAGAATAAATCCAGTGAAATCAATTCTGACATCTTGATTTCAGGCTGGAGGAGCATCACACTGAGAGCTTTCTGTTCATCTCTAGAGATCAGAATATTAGATTAGTGGAAGACTGATTTATTAAATTCAGTTTAATTATTCAGCACCAAATCATAAGAAATCTCATGTTAAGGAATAAAAATTGTTATTTAAATTTAATTTAATTTAAATTAATCCTAATTACCAATCAATACTTCAAGTTCAGTTCATCATTCAAACTGGTTTAATATTTTCTCTGAGGAAACCCAGAGCATCGTCAGTGACTGGCATTCAGTCCTCCAGAACCAGCAGGCAGCAATAAAGGAGAGGAAAAACAGGAAGAAACCTCCAGCAGAACCAGAACCTGGGTCAGTACCAGTGTCTTATCTCATGATACCTCTATTTCCACTAAACTAATTTAGCTTCCTTAAGAAGTACACGCTCTGCTGTCTGTTTTCACACATTTGACCAGTGTTCATATTAAAAGCTGCTTATATTTGATTATTGATCCCAGTCTGTGTGCTGTTAATAAATACTGGGGATGGAGCTCAGGTGCTTCACAAGGCCAATGTTCATATGCTTCGTTCTTGTCATTTTTGGTTTTAAATTAATTTTAATGCATCACTGAACACAGTCATCAGTAACAGGCCTGTGTTCAGCCTCCATGTCCTGCAACAGACCAACGATTACTGTCATCTGCAAATGTCTGGATGTGTCTGAAAGGTTAGAGAGCAAAGAGGTTTGAATGATGAATCAGGAGAAACGACAAAGAAACAGATCCAGTAAGGAACTCAGGAGGTAACCTGAAGGATATTCCCAGGAGAACAGGGAGAACTGGGAATGTTCAGAGATCCATATGGTTGATACTGAGGCACCAGATGACCAGCAGTCACTTCCTCTTCAGCTCCTCTGACTAACAGGATGTGGGCTGCTAAGCCCCGCCCTCCTCTGGAAACCTGCTTCTCCAATGAGAGAGAAACGCATCACAAACACACCCAGATCCCTGAAACTATGAGGCCAGACTTAACCTGCTGCTGGAACCATGGAGGGAACATTTACAGGCAGATGAGGGGGATCTGAAACATTTTAACATTTAAGTTCACTTCTAATCACAGACAAGAATAAAAACCTGGTTCTTTCTGATCAGCTGAGCTCAGTTTGTAGTAAAACACTTCATCTTATGAAAATCAGTTCACAGTTTTGTTCCTGCATCTTTTAACTTTCCTGAGAAAAATTTATTTTCTGTCAGGAATGAGGTTCCTTTGGTTCTTCCACAGCAAGTTTTCACCAAGGTTCAATAAAATTCTTTAGGACCCAGTTCTCAGTCACATGTTTGGATAAAGTAAAGTTATATTTCTATTTCATTATGGTTTAATGGAGGAGGAATATTTAACTCAACACTAATGACTGAGGTTTATTAAAGGGAAAAAGAAATGAATGATGCTGATTATCCATAAAAATAAAACTGGAACAAAAGATTGGATTATAAGGAGAAAATAAATCAGCTTTTATAAACTATGATCACCAAAACAGTTTATATTGAAACATATTTAATAGTTCATTGAAGAGAGTTTTAATCTGATGCCTGCATGGAAACATGTTGGGATCAACTGAAGAAGTTGGTTTGTATCAGCAGTAAAACAGGAAAAGCAGGTTCTGAGTTCTCACTTTCGCTTTCAGTTGTAACTTGGTGACATAGCAGCTGAATCCAGAGACTAAACCCAGTTTAAGTCCTGGATTAAACCACTTTAACTCCTGGATTAAACCAGTGTAACTCCTGGATTAACCAGTGTAACTCCTGGACTCTCCAGCAGGTTTTCTCTGGGGGATCTGCAGAATCTCCTCCTGAGCCTTCAGACGGATCGACACCAACAGACTGAAGGTGAGCCGACTGTCAGCTGGTCTGACTGCAGCAGGAGTCTGATCATGTTTGCTGCTTTTGAATCATTCAGAAACAGAATCATCAGGTTTTCACTCAGATTGGATCAGGCTGGTGAAGCAGCAGGAAGGAATCCAGACATTTTAGACTCTGTCACTCAGCCTGCCTCCATTTTGAATCGGCTCCACTCATTCTGAACACCGACCCGTTACTTTGTTTGAGCCTTTTGGTAGATGTTCATACAGCAGACAATACAGATAACTGTACACCTAAATATAGTTCTGTTTAATAATCATATGTTACCCAACAACAACGCTGCTGTCAGACCAGGAAGTACAGAAACATTCATGTTTCCTGGAGCTTTTTGGAGTAAATTATTAATAAAATTCAATAAATAATTTTTAGTTTTTCCATTTGCAAATGATTTAAGATCAGAATAACAAGAATTTGTTCAGTTTCCTCTCACTAACATAACACCTGCTTCGAGTGAACATTTTCTAAAGCAGGAAGTGGGATCATTTAGCCGCTGCTGCCCTCTAGTGGTTGAACTCTGGGTGTAAATATTGCAGTGACGTGTTATTTTGTGCTGGTTTGTTTCCTCATTATCTTGTGATTCAGGTTCTGTTTAGTGGTTTGTTAGATGATTTCATGGCATGTTTGAGTTTTTTTTTTTGCATTAAAAATGATAAAAACTATCATCTCAATACATCAATATGTTCTCTGTGGTTTGCAGTCACAGGCCGTTTTCCTCAACTTTTCTACCAACAGTATGATAGTTAAGAGTATTTCACTGTAAAATGATTTTAAGTAAGTAATTAAATCTGGTATGATGCATATATCACCACCTAATGTTAAGTTTGCACGTTATGGTTGCATAGAAAACTCTTGTACACAGCAAATCCAGGAGGCCCAGATTAACTCTGTCAGATTTGATTTCAACACTTTTAAAGTGTCTATATGGCTCCACAGCAGAAAGTGTTAATTTAACTCTTTTTGGAGAGTTAGTACCTTAACTCTAATAAAGTGTCAGATATCAAATCTGCTGGAGTTAATCATTTAACACTTACTAACACTAATTCAGTGTTAGATCTTAATATTAACTCCCTCAGAGTACTTCTTTAACTTCTTCAGAGTTATTTGTAATTAATATTAAATAGGTACTTTATTGTGTTGAACTTTTAAAAATTCTTTGGAAAATAAACATTTAATAAAGAGGCAATGATTTTCTCAAATGCATTTATTTAAACATATGCACCATAATTACAAAACATATTACAACATGGAATAATGTGCATGTTTCACAGTTTCAAAAACTGAGAAAACTGTAAATGATAAAAATCGAATGTTGTGATTCAGAGATATTTAAAAATGTTTAGTTTGAAATGTAGGAAACTGTTTACATAAATAAGTTTAAATAACTCTTCCCTATTGATTATGTGACCCTGTGGAGAACAACAATGACTAACCTCTTACTCTTCTGTCCAGTTGCTGAGTAAAGGACATAATGGCTGCTGGTGAGTAAAATGAATAAACTGAGACTTCATTAGGGAAATGTTACTGTAATGTTTATCAGGATCTTTTTGACTTGTAGGTTTATGATTAAATGTGATAACAAACTCAAATTAATTAATAGTCTGTTTGAAAATGGCCACATTTTCTTTCCAGGGTTGTTTTGAACTCGTTTTTAATGTGTGTATTAATCTATTATTAATGTCTGAATCTCATTTTAACCTTTATACTTTAAGAACAGATTTAAAAACACATTTTACTGGGGTTCTGTGGTGGCGCATGTGCAAAGCATGACCCACACATGAAAGCCTTAGTCTGCATAGTAGTGGTCACAGGTTCGATTCCCAGCCTGGTGACATTCACCACATGTCTTCTCTCATTACCCTCTTTCCTGTTGAACTTTTTTCAAATAAAGGCAACTAGAGCCAACAAAACCTAAAATAATCCCACACATTTTGGTGGCAAAAGAAAGAGAGGACCTTATTTTTCATTACTATCAAGTTGTGTCTTTGTAAAAACAACCATAAAAACATTTTTGAATTTAATTTCCTCTCCTAGATTTTCCCCCCATCAGAAGAAGCAGCAGTTTTGAATTCCAGCGACCTGACCGTAAGTTTAAACTGAATGTTATACTCTGGTTTTAAAATCTGGCCATTACCTTCAAGGGAAGTTCTGCTGAAAATAATCTCTCTTTTAGCTCAGTCTGGACTTTCTCCCATTGACTTGGATTGTCTCCAGTAGAGTTTCTATTGGGCCAATCAGCAAACAGAAGGAGAAGTTGTGAACAATGATGTTGATTTTCTGCTCCGTTTCAGATTTGTGGTCTGCCTTTAGTTTTAGTTGGTGGTGGAGGAAATGAAGGAAACCGTTCAGTCCATGTTGGTCACGTTTCCAAATATTGAATTCACATTAACAGCCGCCTCATTCAGATCGGATGTTAGTTCACGGTTCAAGCAAAACTGGTGCATTACGTTTGCTAACAAACAAACATTAGAAATTGGGTAAAATTTAAACCTCACAATAGTCCATGCTTCTAGTAAGCAACTGTTTCTCAACAGCTGATAGTTCAATGCCTGTTTGGGTGGAGGACTCATCAAACAGAGCTCTCCTTTTTGATGTGACCCCTCACATTTTTCTATTTCTAGCAACAACTGTATTGATTTGGAATGATTTTTGTTTTTGTTGCAGTTAAACAAAGACCTGCTGCTCTGAACCTGGTTCTGTTTGGTCCCAGTGACCCACTGAAGGCGTCAGCAGCCAGAGCCATTCTAGGTCATGAGGATCTTCCTTCACAGCGTGTCAGAAAGCAGGGAGAGGCGTTTGGACGTCAGGTTTCTCTGGTGGAGCTGCCTGCCTTGGGTGGAAAAGCTCAGCAGGAAGTGATGGAGGAATCCTTCAGGTGTGTCTCCCTCTGTGACCCTGAGGGTGTCCACGCCTTCATCCTGGTCCTACCTGTGGGTCCCCTCACTGATGAAGACAAGGGAGAGTTACACACCATCCAGGACACATTCAGCTCCAGAGTCAATGACTTCACCATCGTCCTCTTCACCACAGATCCTGAACATCCTGATGTTGGTAACTTTATAGAGAACAAGGACATCCAGGATCTCCTCCAGATCTGTGGAGGAAGATATTTAGTTCTGAACATCAGAGACAGACGGCAGATCAGAGGACTGATGGAGACGGTGGAGACGATTAGTACATCCAATAATACAGCACAAAGTTATACAACAGTAATGTTTGCAAATACCCAGAAGGACAGACTCATACAACAACAGCAAGAACTAGAAGAGCTCAAGAAGGAGAAGATTGCCCGTAAGTATTCAGCATTTTTCAAAATCTGAACTCCTGCCTTCTGCTTCCATCTTTAGACTTCATTGAATATTTAATGTTTTAATGTTTCAGGTGACAAGAAAAACTCTCCTGAGTGTCTCAGGATTGTCCTGATTGGAAAAACTGGAACTGGGAAGAGTTCATCAGGAAACACCATTTTGGGTAGAAAAGCTTTTGCGTTTGGATCAAGTCAAACATCAGTAACTAAACGCTGTCAGAGAGAGAAGGGTGAAGTGGATGGTCGTTCTGTCGTTGTGGTCGACACTCCTGGTCTGTTTGGCAACACGCTCACCCCCAACCAGGTGGATGAGGAGCTGCTGAAGTGCATCAGCCTGCTGGCCCCGGGGCCACACGTCTTCCTGCTGGTGCTGCAGGTCGGCAGATTCACAGAGGAGGAGAACAAGACGTTAAAACTCATCAAGAAGAACTTTGGTGTAGATTCAGAAAACTTCACCATCATTCTTTTTACCAGAGGAGACGACCTGGAGTATGAGGACAAGTCCATTGAAGAGTATGTTGAAAAGGACTGTGAGGAGCCCTGTAAGAAGCTGATCAGCGACTGTGGAGGAAGATACCATGTGTTCAATAATCATTCAAAATGGAGGCAGATACAAGTCAGAGAGTTGATCAGGAAAATTGACACCATGGTGAAGGAGAATGGAGGAAACTGCTTCACCAGCAAGGCGCTGCAGGAGGAGGTGAAGAGGATCCTGGAGGAGAAAGAAGGAGAAATGAAGAAACTGAGGGAGGAACTACAGAAGAAACATGAAGAAGAAACAGAATCACTGAGAAGAAAAATGGAAGAACACAGAGAAGAGATGGAAAAAGAGAGAAAACAGAGAGAAGAACAATTTAAAGAGATGGAAGAAAACAACTGGAAGGAGCGAGAGCAGAAAGAGAGAGAACAGAGAGAAAGAGAAGAGGAAGAGAAGAAAAGAAAAGAGGAGGAAGAACGACAACAACATCAGTGGGAGGAAGGACGACAAGATTTAGAGAAAAAGATCAAACAGGAATCAGAAGAAAAGGAAACAATCGACAGAAAACTGGAAGAGAAGAGAAAACAGATGGAGGAAAAACGAGACGCCTGGGAGACGGAAAGAAAGGAGTGGTGGGAAAAACGACACCGAGAAGACGGAGAGAGACGAGAAGAACTGAAGAGACTTCACGAGAAATATGAGAAAGAGAGAGAGAAATATGAAAACCAGAGAAGAGAAGATGAGGAGAGGAGGAGAGAAGTGGAGAAGGAGAGGAAAGAACTAGAGGGAAAATATCAGAAACAACTGGAGGAAGTAAAGAGGAAGTTTGAGGAGGAAGCCAGAAAACAAGCAGAAGAATCCACCGCAAAGAAAGATTAAATCCAAAAATGATGGTGAAACAGATCATGTTTGATATAAAACAAGAAATGTTCTAAAAAATGATTAAAAAGCTTCTGAGAAAGTTAAGTTGTAGACGGGTTATAAATATCTGGAGTGGAGGAAAGTAGAGCCAGAAGTTATCAGTTAGTTACAGGATCATCCAACAGGTGAGAAAAGGTCAGTAAAGGTCAGTAAAGGTCATCAGACTCACAGGATTCAATAATCAGATCAGTTCATGTTGTTTTTATTATGATGAATTTACTAAACTTTATGTTTTTATACAGATACATTTATTTATTCTTATTACATAAACTCATTGTTCTTCTTTCTAAGACCAGCTGCTGTTGTAGATTTACTGTCATTTTTCCCAAAAGACTCAAAATAATAAGTTTCTGAATCTTGATAATTCATCAAAAGTTGTTTGACTTTTTAAAATCTGAACTTTTATGTATTTTTACATTCTTGTTCTGATGTTCATTCAGTAAAAGCTGTTAAAAATTAAAGTTTACAAATTAGTTGTAACATATCTAGTGAGTTTTTTTGTACAAATATTTTTATATGTTTGTGTTTAAGCTGGTTTTAATAACTACTAATTCCTTTGAAGGAAGTTCATATGATTCTCTACATGGTTTTTGACAAACAGACATGAAAGTCTGATTTTTAAATGGAGATTTTATTTAATTTCAAACAGATAAACCTCAAAAATGCAGGTAAACATTTTATTAAAAACAGGTCAATAAAACAAACGGACATGTTTTACACGTGTGTTTCTGATGCTGCAGACATTCATTAGTGACGGCAGAAATGAATGAATTTTGATTATAGATTATTGATCCATCAGTGTATTAATGTCGTCCTTCAGATTATCTTAAAGCTGAAATCTCGCCTGGTTGGATGATTCCTCCGAATGCAGCAGGTCCAGTTGATGCCAAACCTTCATTCTAACAGAATCATTTTCTGAAGTTACTATGAATGTTGAAGAGTAAATGAAGAGAAAACAGAGAATGTGTGATTTTCAGTTGAAATGAACTCATTCATTCATCAAATGAATGAATGAGCTGCTCTGCATGTTTAACCTCACAAATAAAACTGCAGGTACTGAAGGATTAAACTTCATTTTTTCCAGAAACATTTAAACTTTTTGTTGCTCATTTAGTATGAAGGTGGCACTTTGAATTCATTATTAAAATGATGTATAATATGTATTTTCTGTGTTTTGAAATCAATGTTCACATAATCATAACTTTACTTTGTATATAAGGTAAATTAGTGTGGATATGATTGGCTCCAATATGACATTTGGTTATTGTATATCAAAAGTTGAAGTTGAAAAATATGTTTTTGTTTTTGGTTGTATTGGTTCATTTGATTTGTTTTGTATGAACTGATTTTAAATAAAGATATTAAGTTTATTTATTTATTTATTTTATTTCAAACAGACTGAAAAGACAACCAAGAAAACAAACAAAACACAATAGAATAAAACAAACATAAGAAATAAAATGTAAAACAAATTATTCTGCCCATGTGACATGTAAATTTTATATTTTCTGTTCGAAAAGGAGCAGGTAGAAGATATAATGTCTTATAATGTCCTGCCCCTTTCCTGCTTGACAATTTATCAATTAACTTTCAGAACATCAAAAAGAAACAACTTGTTTCCATTTTACATGATGTTTGATTATGCACAATTATTTAAATACTATTTATATCATCAATTACATTAAAGACTATTAAACAATCATCTTATATATCATATTTTGAAATAAGCTCAGTTTTAACGAGTTTTTTAAATTGGTTTACATTTGTACTTTTTCTTAACTCATTCAGTCCATTCCAGACATTTACTCCACACACAGATGAACACAAACTCTTCCTGGTTGTTCTGTAGGAAGTTTGATGTTTGTCTACAGTGAAGAAAATGAGAACCAGACTCTGAATCTGATGCTTCACATTTTTACTGAAGATACTTTTTGCCAGGGGTCCCCAAACTTTTTCCTGCGAGGGCCACATGACTGTTCCCTATAGGACACTTGCAATTTTAGCAAAACTGAATTTGGACTACAAAGAAGCTGTGATGGAAAAAATGACAGATTCTGAAAATTGATTAGCAGGAAGTGATGATGCTGTTCAGCAGTTCAGCAGCAAATGCACTGATGTCATAGAAAAGAAAATAGAAAAAAATGAACAGACTGAATAATGCAATGAAAAAGAAAATAAAGATATCGACGCAGCACCAAGAGAGAATAAAGTTATATTTTTTTGCCATCAAAGTACACAAAAAATGTTCTTATGGGCTACAGAAGTGGCTTTTGCATCGTCTCCTTTAATTTCAAAAGTAATTTAAAATACAAAAATAAACTATTTTATATACAAGTAATTTTTTTAATTCACTAAATACATCAGCAGTATAAAATACTACAAAAATAAATAATGGAGACATTTTCTTAACAGAATCTAAATAATGCATAGGGAAATTTGTGAAATTTAAAATGACAGTTGTTTTGGCCTTGTGGGAGCTGGTTTGCTGTTTTTCCACCAGGAGGAGCCATGAGGTTGCTGTCCGATGGAGGATGGTTCATCAGACAGCGGCTTCATCAACGTGAGCACAAGAGGAGCAGGCGGCCAGTTCTCCAGGCCTCAGTGTTAACCAGGTATGGTACTCTGAGCTCCAAGCTTTTTCCTGTGTTCCTAGCAACCTGAACTTTCCTCTAACCTCCTCGAAAGGTTTCCTCTCATGGCACCGTGAAAAATACCCTTTATGTTACCCGAGATCATCAGATCCACATCCAAGAACCTCTGCTGAAAATTCATCTGGTTCCCCACCTTTGACTGGCGAAGATCCGCTCCTCGATCTACAGATTGTTCGACTACCTGCCCGCCCTCAACGCTTCTTCTGTCAGCAACCAGAAACTCCTCCAGCCATCTGAATCTGGACCGGGCAGCTCCTTCTCCCACAAGCAACCCAGGCTGAAGTGCCCCATCCTCTCCCCCGTGGCGGATTTATGTCTCACTCAGAAAACCTATTTCAGTTTCATTCCGACCATCCACTTACTGCCTTCAGATCTCAGAGGATCCTGATTATGTGATCCTGATCACATATTCTGATTCCTGGGCAATCGTTGATCTGTTCAAAATAAACTTTATCTGATTTTTCCATCTTCTGTTTGTGTTCTGCATGTGTAGTGCTGTTTGTCAAACCAAACATCCAATAAAAGTTCCACCAAGCCACTGAGGCACTGGGGTCAAGTTTCTGGACGCAGGCAAAAGAAGGTTCAATGTCCAAACTTATTGATTGTTTCTTGATTATTTATTTTTCTCTTTTTTAAAACAATTACAGAGATGAAACTTTCCTTTGTGCTCTTCCTCTCTTGCTCTGTTAAAAACCATCGGCCCCAAACCCAAATGCCTGCTGGTCCTTCAGGCCCCTGCACTTATAGAAAGTGGACTGACCCACATTACTACCTGTTTTACTTAGAAAATGAATAAATAAAACCAAAAATAAATAAAGTCAACAATAATTAACCTACAAATAAACTCTGTAGATAATACAAAAACAGAAATTTAAGAATAAAGCAACAAATTCAAATCGATAAAGAAATAAAGAAAAATTAGCTTCAACAAGCAGCACTTTAATAAACTTTATAAATCTTAAACACATCAACAGAAAACAAGCATTACTACACAAATAGATGAAAACTATAACATGGCTGTCAGTTTGATTTCTTGATTATTTCCACCTGGAGAAGCTGTGGTGGCAGCCGGCCGTTTGTACTGAGCCAGGAAATGAATATGGCTGAATATTCAAACAGCTGTGTGGCTGAGATTAACCGGACATTGGTGGGACACAAGCATGAGCATTTACTTCATTAAATCATAAAGTTTGAACACTATAAAATCAGAAGTAATAAAATGATGATAGTCTGAAGCTCCAGCAGGAAGAGGTGAAGTAAAAATGGTTCTGCTTGTTTTATTTAAACATGCAAACATCCATCAGGTCCAACAAAGACACAGTCTGGAAATGAAACTGGTTTATATCAACAGGTCAGATCCAACTAACTAACTAACTAACTAACTAACTAACTAACTAACTAACTAACTAACTAACTAACTAACTAACTAACTAACCTGTTTTTAAAGATGTTTTGATAAATAGCTCATTTGTCCTTGATAGTTGCTAAACTGTATTAAAATGATTCACCAAAGGAAGAGCAGCGAGAAACGAACCAAATGCAAACAGATTATTAAACACTTTTCATTTTAACTCAACATATTTACATTTTCAAAGTATGAGTCTGATGCTTTTCATCAAGATTATTTTAAGTGATAATCAGCCTCCACTTCCGTGGCCATAAAAAGGTCATAAAAGACCTTAAAGGAAAAAAAAACATAAAAAATGAGCAAAAATAGGAACAAAATAAGGGCAGAAATAAAGAAAAGGAAGCAAAAGCAACAAATGAGTAAATTCAGCTTCCTCTGGGCTAAAAGAATCAAAATGTTCTATTTGCATATATTTATCAGCAGCCATCTAAATAAAATGTTTAAATTTAAAACTGATGAATTATTGAACAGCTTCACTTTGTAGATCTGAGTCAGAGAATGAAAGCTGAACTTTATTTCAATAACTGATCAGATCCATGTTGTTCTAATCAGAATCGAAAACATATTTCTGTCATATTTAAACTTTTCCAACATCATTTCACTGCAGCAATGAAATGAGATTCATGTTTTTAAGTTGAGTTTTAGTTTAAGTTTTGGCTCTAAATTACATTTAAAAGTTATTCCAGTAATAAAAGAAACAAACTGTTGAAGTTTATTAAATTGTTCAGGATTTAAAACCTGTTTAAATGTTGAATGAATGAATGAATGAATGAATGAATGAATGAGAGACAGATCCACCCGGTTCCAGATCCACTAGCAGACAGTAACTACTTTCTGCTCCCAGAGGAGCTTCAGCTTCATCCTGCAGGTTTTACTGCAGTTTCTTCAGCAGCAGAACAGAAACGCTGAACTCAAAGAGCAAAGATGAACTTCACCAGATGAACAGTTCAGTTCCAGCTGCAGATCCATGAGGACATTAAGAGGGAAAATAAAGCACTAAACACTGATTACCAAACACAGTAGCATTTTGTTTCTCCTTTTTGATAAACATCAACTTTATAAATATAACTTATTATTCAAGAAAGAGAAACTGAGTCATTTAGTTTGTTTCTCTGCTTTAATCAAACATCTTATGATTATTATTTCAGTGTCAGTGAAGAAAATCCCAAAGACCTGCAAGGAAATAATTTAGTTTTTCAGCTCAGAGAGAGAAAACCGATTTCTGTTGACCTTTAATGTCATCATAAACATTTGAGCAGTTTAATATTTCTCTTCTTTCTCCGTAGATCCAGCCGTCGGTTTCAGACGTTCGTTTCTTCTCTCATCATGGGAAGCGTCTCGTCCAGTAAGTCCTTCAGTTGGTCTCAGGTTTGGTTTCTGCGTCAAAAGAGATCAAATAGATTGTGAAAAATAAAAGGTCCCTTATGACACCAAAACAATCATTACATGATGTTCAATAATAACTTTAATTTAAACATATTTAGTGCAAACTTATTGTAATAAACTGAATCCTGATCTCTGAGAGGGATTAACATGTCCCTGATAACTGGAATCAGCAAACAGATGATCTGAAATAATCGTTACCAGAACATTCCTGACTGATTCTGCAGAAACATGAAACAATCATCATGTCAACAATAATTCAGGATCTTATTTGTTCGGCTCCAGGTGCTGCAAACCCAGAATATCAGGAGGGAAAACACACAGACATGGTTGGTAAACACATCTTCAGTTATCTATTAATGTTTGGCATTAAAATATATTTGATAGATTATTTTTAATCTGCTGCATTTGGACGGAGGCAGCAGGTCGTTTGGGTCTGAGAGGTTCTGATGGGGAAATAGTTTTATTTCTGCTGCTGCTCAGTTTATTCTGAACTGTGATCCGTTTGCTTCATCCCAACATCTTTTAGTTTTCTGGAGACAAACAAATTCAACCTGAACCTCATTATCACCTTCACCTGGTGTTACAATCATCCTGCAGCCAATCAGAGCTCAGAGATTTACTGTCTACATCATAAAGTACAAAATACTTCATCTCCTTCCCTAAATAACCCAGAGCCTTTTCACTCTGAAACATTTAATCATCCATCGTCCAACATGCTGTGTTTGTTCTGGCTGTGAATAAAAAATGTCAAAGGTTATTAAGAAAGTTGGTAATTTAATCCCAATTTTTTCCAGCGTTACAGGCAGGAAGTAAAGAGGTCTGGTCATGTGACCTTTCACTCGATACATAAAATAGAGTAGACACTGTTATTTAACTTAAAAACTTCAATTAGTTGCTAAAAGTCAAAACAATTATTTTAGAGGTTCAGAAGTTAGAAAAAATGTCTGGTAACAATTGTTGGTGGGATTAAACGGGTTAATTATCAAGGCTCACCTGTTTATCAGGATTAATGGCTCAGAAGCTCTTAGTCTCTATCCTGATAATCTGGTGACGTTTTATAGGAAATTCTTTCACTGACACTTTTAAACAGAAATGTGGACATGATTATAAAACCTCTCTACAAATATAAGAGTTTTTAACAAAATACTTCAGCTTCCAGGTAAAATACTTCAGTCATGGTTACATTGTTATGTCATAGTTTCTATTTGGACCCAAATGCAGACAGGAAGGAGAAAACCCAAATAAAATCTCCAGAGCAGCGATGAATGGACCAGAACCCAGAACCGCCTGAGTTAAACAGAATCCAGAGAGGAAAGGAAGCAGACTGAAGGTTTGACTGACAGGAGACAGAGAGGATGAAATGATGAAGATGTTCAGACGTTCAGAGCTGCAGTCAAACAGGAAGAAGCTGCTCTGCTCATGGTTTCATACCTGCATGATGTCATAGTGAGTCTCACCTGGAGCCATCATGACAGAACATCGTCTTCAATCAGAGCCTCTTTGGTTCTGGGCAGTTTACTGTTTTATAATTAACTAAGGTTATAAGATAATTTAATTAAAAAGAACAAAACCAGAAACACGTTCCCATGGTGACGTTTTGAGTTCCTTACAGATTATAATAATTTATTCTAATCTTTCCAACGATGCTAAACATGGAAATAAAAACAGAAGAAAATATGATCATTTGAATGTTGGATTCTGCAAACAGGGTCAGTGAGAAGTTTGACCCTGATGGGCAGCCTGAGTGTGTGAACGCTGCAGTTTATGACTTTTACTAATATACATATGTTTTATAACCGGCTGCACAGTGGCGCAGTTGGTAGAGCTGTTGCCTTGCAGCAAGAAGGTTCTGGGTTTGATTCCCAGCCTCAGTCTTTCTGCATGTTCTCCCTGTGCATGGTGGGTTTTCTCCGGGTTCTCCAGTTTCCTCCCACAGTCCAGAAACATGTCAGGTTAATTGGCCTCTCCAAATTGCTCCTAGGTGGTTGTGTGTCTCTGTGTCGCCCTGCAACAGACTGGTGACCATCCGGCTCTCGCCTGGAACGTTAGCTGGAGAGGCGGCAGCACCGATCCTGACCCCACCAGGGACAAGGGTGTAAAGAAAATGGATGGATATACACTGCTCAAAAAAATAAAGGGAGCACTCAAATAACACATCCTGGATCTGAATGAATGAAATATTCTCATTGAATACTTTGTTCTGTACAAAGTTGAATGTGCTGACAACAAAATCATCAATGGAAATGAAATTTATTAACCAATGGAGGCCTGGATTTGGAGCCACACACAAAATTAAAGTGAAATGTTCCCTTTATTTTTTTGAGCAGCATCAGAAGTTACAACCATAACTTCTGATGCTTGTTTAATAAAATGTTGATGAAAGTTATAAAATATGATTTAATGTTTCAGCTGCTGATAAAAATCTTTTAAAAACCACATAATGTTTTTTCCCACATGATCTTTTCAGGTATCAAATGTTTTTACTGAAACTGTTTAACCTTTCCAGTTCCTCTGATTTCATTTTTATCTTTAGAAATTCATCCTGTTTGGTTTTTACTCCCAGAACAGAAAAGAACCAAAACCAGGAGATCTGATTGAGATCTTCCGGGTCGGATACAAACACTGGGCCATCTACATCGGCAGTGGATTCGTGGTTCACCTTGTGGTGAACGGTGAGTCTCACACATATTAAGATTTAAAGTGAATCAACAGATTAAAATGTGATATTATAGAGAACAGATTCATTCCTGTTTCTCTGCATGGAGTTCAGCAGGAACTGCTGAGAGACGCTCTGCTGACCTCAGGATGGAGGAAACATTTGGTGGAAGTTTAGATTTAAAACGGAGGAAGGAACAGGGCCGGCTGTATGCTGGGGCAAAAGGGGGCTGTGCCCCCTCAAATGAAACTTGCCGCAAATAACCGAACATCTCCTTTATCTGAGGTTCTGCTGTGCATCGCGCTGAGCAGCCTGTGGTCTGTCTGTCTGCGGTCAGGCTGCAGCTGAAACTACTCAGCTGCTAGTAAACAGCCAATCAGCATTCAGTATTCACCGCTAGTAAACAGCCAATCAGCATTCAGTATTCAAACGAGCCTCACAAGAGCCAGATCCCGCTCCCTGCTAGCCAACCTGCTTGCCAATGATGGCGACTTTATCTGTCAAGTTGTCCAAACCTTAAATATGCACGAAAGGAGGACAATGTTTTGCTAACACTACAGCTACAAAACAAGCCCCAAAGTTTCACAGGTCAGTAAAAGGTTTTAATTTAAAAATATATCGAGGGAGGTGGAAGTAGGTCAGTTATGTTCCCTTGACTTCAACAACCTTCGCATGTTGTGCTGCGCAGTTCGGTGTGTTTCGGTTCCGTTTATAAGGGACCCTCACACCAGCTCCGTGACAGAGCATCAGTCCAGCAGGTTTTTAACTTATGAACCCCGCTGGGTTTACTGGTAGTAATCACAAAATAAACATCAAGACTGAAAAAAACTGTTACGGACTGAATATTCTGTCTTTTTGTGGGAAATGTTTGCGTTTTTGGCGCTGAATCCTGATAACGCAGCGCTGCTCGCTCAGCTATCGGATTTGTTGTCACTCGGTTGTTATGGCAACGGATCTGCGTGTAAAGCATACATTTGGTCCAAACTAATTTTTCCAAGAAAATGAAAGAAGATGAACTAGGTGAGTTCCTGAGACAGTTTGAATTGTGTAAAAATGTTAATAATTCATCAAAGGGAAACTGAAAACTTCTGCAACGATGCAACACCTCCTTAACATTCCCCCCCCCCCCTCATGTATCCATGGCTAGAACCGCCCGGAAGGAATCTGTCATGTTCTGGGATGTTTTAATATGAATTATTAACTATTTAAACTTTTGAAACATTACAGGTTTGGGCTCCAGCTCCAGCTGCTCCCTGCCTGCACCAGGAGAGATGGGCGTTGTGATGAAGGAGAAGCTGGAGGACGTGGTGGGTGGAGACAGGTGGAGAATCAACAATTATCTGGATAAAAAACACAAACCTCAGCAGATTTACACCATCGTGAAACAGGCTGTTGGGTTCATTGGGACTCGGCTGCCGTACAACCTGGTGAGCAGCAACTGTGAGCATTTTGCCACCGACCTGCGCTACGGGAAGTCAACGTCTCTGCAGGTAGGAGGTCAGAGGAAGACGGAGCGAAGTTTCAGATCGGCTGCTGAAATCAGAGTCAGCAGGTTGAGATCAGCTCACAGCAATAAAACAGCTTTACATCATGAAACAAGCAGCAAACATTACATTTATCACCATCACACTAGAAACATGAAACATTGATCAATGTTCCAGCTATCTGTGTTTTTCCTGAAGGCTCTCTGTCGCCCCCTGCAGGTGGTCAAAGCTGGAGCAGGTATTGGCGGAACCGTGGCTGGACTGGTTCTGTTTACTGGAAGTTTACTGGGAATCCTGCTGAACAGACGCTGACTGGGACTGATGGGAATAAACATATAAAAATATCCTATTAATACATTTATTAATTGATTTCTGCTAGTTGTAGAAAGTGTTGATCATGATTGTAGAACAGATCATGATCTGAAACTTTTAACAAGTAAATTAATCTTTGTTAATAATGAGGTTGAAAATGACAGAGTTCAGGGATGTAAATCATATAAATGTTGAAATTTATAACAGATTAAAAATGACTGTTGAATCATCATCAGTGTAAATAAAATCTGATATTAATTAGTGGAAAATTATTGATTATAATTTTGCAGTTTGTTTTGGTATGAAGCTATAAAACTGTTAATAAAAAACTTATTAAAATTGGTTTTATTATTTCTAATCAAATGGTTTATTGATCTGTTTATTTTCTTTATAAAATGAACCTGTAACCATGACAACATCAAGTTTATCGATGTATTGATGATTGATCTGAGGAGAAATCCTTCCTCCAGGGTTCTGATGGTTCTGATGGTTCTGTGTAGATGATGGAGGCGGGTCAGCAGGTCAGCGTTTCCACCCTGAGCCAAACGGTGTGGGTCTGGTTCTGTCGGGTCCAGAAGAACTCCTGCAGCTCTGAACATGTCTGACATGGAGCAGATCCTTCCTCTAGTTTCTTTTAACTCCATTTCAGGAGTTTTTGTTGTCGATGAAAATTAGAACAATCCAGATTCTAAGGATCCTTTTTTATTTTTAAACATTGTTTATTAATCCAGTGGGCCAGTTTGTCATGTCTTGTTGTAGTAACCCCCAAACGCCAGCAGGTGGCAGGATCATATGGAGATTTGGAGTCTGAATAATGTGGCGCCTCAACCTGCTATGAAAAATGTTTAGTTTTTATCAGGAAGTGATTTTCTCCCAAATCTATGCTTTTTATAGAAAGTGACATATTTGCTGATATTTCCTAAATATTTTCCAGTTTTTCTTGTTTCTTCAGTCGAGTTGCAGAGGAAGACAAAGCCGCTCCGCTCCGCCGCCTCATGACTCAGGTTCCATGTTTCATTGATCAGAAGATGTTAGTATCAGTTCATAAAACAAAAAGAATTAAAGTAAATACATAGAAAAACTACAAACTGTTTTTTGTGAAAGTGAATTATCCTCATTAACTGAATAATCTAAAGAACATCACTAATAAATACTGATTAAAACTGAAAAGGTGATTGACAGTATTTTTCTTTTCCTTTGACTTGTTGTCAGAGCCACAAAGACTCATCAGACAGATGGTGGTAGTTTAGTAGGTTAGTAGTTTAGTAGTTTAGTGGTTTAGTAGTTTAGTGGTTTAGTAGTTTAGTAGTTTAGTAGTTTGGTAGTTTAGTAGTTTAGTAGTTTGGTAGTTTGGTAGTTTAGTCCTGAAGTCAGAAAGTTGTGGGTTTGATTCCAGCTTCTTGCTCGTTGCTGTACATTTATTCCTAAATTACTAATCTGGGCATAAAGTGTCACTGGGTGAATTAAAGAGGCTGTTAGTAAATAATATTATCTATATAGTTTAATAAAGCTTCACTATGAAGTTTTCACTGATCTCATATGAATCCAATCAATTTACGCTTTTATTCTGAAACTTTTGGATAATTTAACATCCTGGACTCCCAGGTCAAAGTAACAGACTGCAGGTCTATTAAACTGTAAATGATTAACCTGTTATTGGTTATGGATCAGGTTTATTAGTTTAACACATTTCAGCAACAGGGCAGTTCAAAGAGCTTTACATCATAAAAACATCAAGCAGCAAACAGCATTTTATCGAATCCCATAATTAAAATCATGAAACAAATAATCGTCAAATGTTGATCAATGTTCCAGTTAATCAAAGGAAACTTTAATTTTTAAGTTTAATTTTTTAGTCTGGATTAAAAGGAACTCAGTGTTTCAGCTGCTTTTCAGTTTTCTAGAAGTTTGTTCCAGATTTGTGGTGCATAGAAACTGAATGCTGCTTCTCCATGTTTGGTTCTGGTTCTGGATGCAGACCCAGAACCAGAACCAGAGCCTGATCCAACAGCAGCAGATCTTTAAAGTTTTGTGCTGCTGAGCCGTTCAGTGGTTTATAACCTGTAAATGTTCTGATTGGTCAACAACAGATCAGCTTCCCTGGACTTTTAGTTTTTCTTACTGCACAGGATTCAGAAATGATGCGTTCAGGGTCGGTGGAAAACCTCGACCAAAAGTCAAGATGCTGTATTTCCAATTCATCTGGTAATTCTCAGATATCCCAGCTTTTGACCAGCTTTGAACGCATCATTCCCTCTAATCACTCGCTCTCTCCTTCACTACAACCCCCAATATAACAGATTAATTATTCATCTTCAGTCCATTATTCTTGCATCAAACCTGCATAGTTTAGTTTAAATCAGGTGGCTCCATGTAGTTTGATCTCCAGATTGATGCACAGAATCTTCTGCTGTTATTTCAGCTTTTAACTGTCAGAAGCAGCAATGAGTTGATGTTGCTTTTATATTTCAGAAATGTAAATGTCAGTAAAAATTCAGCTGTGCAGTGCAGATAAAGCAGAAACTTATATTGTAATTTGATTATTTGGAATTTAAATGTTTGGTTTGGTTGCAGCTTCTTTAGCCTCATGTTGGTATTTTCTGTAAAAAGGTAAATTGATCATTTGTGAAGTGAGAAACCAAATCAAACTCAACACAGTCGGATGCTATGAGACTAGATTTAACCTTTAACCTTCAACCAGGAAACATCCAGGGAATATTTACAGAGGAGAGTCGACCTGAAACACTTTAACATTTAGAAACCTGGTTCTTTCTGACCAGCTGGAATCATTTCCTCTTATGTGGATGAAAATCAGCTCACTTGTCATGAACTGGGTTGTGGTGGTGAGGATTTAGACGTGGCCACCATGATTTTTAATGAAGGAACAGAGGAGCCAAACTCCAGCCCTCTGCTGTCCTGCAGGCTTTAGATGAGCCTCAGGTAGAAAACACTGGAATGAAACGGCTTCATTTCCTCCTCCTGGTGCAGATCAGGCCTCCAGAGCCTTAATGACCTGATGATTCTGTTCAGGTGGTTCAGGACAGCGACCCTGCAGGAGTTTGACACCTGTGGTCTTGAAGTTCACAGAAACCAGGAAGCACAGGTGATGAAGAAACAAACAGACTTTGGTAGATAAAGGGACGACAAACGACTGGGATCCGGTGGGACACAAGAGACACATTAAATACATGAGGGATAAATCAGGGACACAAGAGACACAGGTGGGATCAACCAACAACACTAAACACTAAACTAACTAGGAAACACACAAAACCCCAAATCAACTCATCACTGAAGGTTTGATTCTGAATGTTTTAACCTTCCAGTAGGAAAAATCTTTTCTGTCAGGAATGAGGTTCCTTTGGTTGGAGAAACAGGAAGTTTGATCCAGGATCAATAAACTCTTTAGATCTCAGTGACAAAGTTCAGAAAATGAAAAGTTACATTTCTGTTTATCTTTGATTATTGGAAGAGACATATTGAACTCCAACACTGACATGTAAGGTTTATTAAAGGGAAAATTAATGATGGTGATTCCCTGAAGGAAATAAATCCAATTGGAAAATGGAGTAATTCAGCATTTTACAGGATTTTAAACCTTTTAACTGTAATGAACTGAAACATGCTGCAGAATCCTTTTATGATCTATGGGCATATAGCTTCTCCATGTCTGTTTTTGGTCCACATTTATCTGCTTCAACGTCTGGTTACTTTCCCCAGCAGCAGAAGGCGGCCATGGCTGACATGATGAACGGTGAGGAGAACCGCCTGCATTGTGAACGGCACCAGAACTCCTTCAGGAGGAAGCAGCCATCAGCAGAGAGACGGCTCTGTATACATCCAGAAGATTAAAGCATATGTAGTCTTATGCTATACATGCACCTTAAGACAGGATGCATTCTCACACCAAATAAAATCCCATAAACATGAGGGGATTTTCTGTCAAAACGTGATTAAGGCCCATTTCCTGCCCAGTGAAATGCAATTTCTGCTTGAACTGACAGTTAAACTCAAAGAGATTATTTCACATAGATATGAAATAATCTGTATTTTATATCTAGATTTCATATAGATATTAAATAATCTGTTGAATAAATAAATACTTT
>NW_015115967.1:33143-34903 GCF_001443285.1 Poecilia latipinna
GCATATGTAGTCTTATGCTATACATGCACCTGAAGACAGGATGCATTCTAACACCAAATAAAATCCCATAAACATGAGGGGATTTTCTGTCAAAACGTGATTAAGGCCCATTTCCTGCCCAGTGAAAAGCAATTTCTGCTTGAACTGACAGTTAAACTCAAAGGGATTATTTCATATAGATATGAAATAATCTGTTGAATAAATAAATACTTCATTTCCCTTCTGCGTTTTCATTTATACTATTATAGGAACGTCAATGTTAACAAAGGTTGGCCTGTCAGAATCTGAGCACCTGACTGTAGTTTTTTCTGACAGGTTATTTCAGATTCACTGTAAATGTGTCTTAAAATGTAAACATACTGAACTTTGGTTGGGACGGCTCGCAGTGAGCAGAGGGAAACTTCACTCATTTTTACATCTAAAACTTGACAGTTTCAATTTTAAAGTTTTGTAAAATGATTTACTTTTTCTTTATTTTTCATCCTTTTTATGCCAGTTTTCTTTTTCCTTTAGGGAATCCTGTTCATTTATTTAATGTTTCCTTTAATAAACCACAGATATCAGGGTTATATTCTGAATATTCCTCTCCTATTGTCACAACATGGTGGCAGCTTCAACACATGGAAAAAATATTTTCTATAAAATTGCAGCTTTAAGCTAGGTTAGCATTGCTTTATTTTTAGAATTTCAAAATATTTTTGTGTGATGTTAGACAATTATTATTTGCACAGCACTATAAAATATTAACAGTTGTGGTTTCTTACATGGACTGACATGATGACCCAGGAGAGGCGATGCTCTGTCAGAAACTCCCTGGTCCAGCCAGCCGAGTGGGAGGAGCTTCACAAAGTGAGAGCAAGCATCTCCATGGCAACCCGGATGGTTGCCATGGAGATGACAGGATTTCACAAACATGCATGAAAGAATCAAGGCAAAACTGCAGGTTTGTTTTGATGAGGGAACAACAACATGATGTAAAGATACAAAACCAGACAAAGATTTGGCAAACGCCACGATTCAAAGCATTTTAACTACTTTCATCTTTAAGTGGATCAGGGAAATTAAAAATTAAAATTCTAAGTTACAAGTCAGTTAAGTTTACAGTCGTCACAATTTATAATTGTTAGGATCTAAAAGTTTAAACATCTACAAACTAAAATTGAATAAGAGAAATTTCAGACTCATTTTGTTCAACATAAAATGTTGATATTTTCATGTGAATTACAGACTTGGGACTGAAAGTTCCTACAAACTAACATTTTATCTTCACATCTGGGTTGAGTTACAAAAACATGGGAACCAAAGTTTGGCAAAAAATTAAACTTAAATAGTTTAAGTCTTAAATTTAATGCTATAAAGTTTGATGTCTTAAAATGTTAAGTTTTGCCCAACTATAGACCAAATCCATTCTAGGATTTGGTTTATATTAGATTATATTTATAATGTATTAGACCATATTACAATTTAACAATGAAATGCTGCTTTTAGACCCGACAGAATAATCAGTAAAAAAACAGGAAACTGAGTTTAACTCAGGATTCAGCTTTATTGATGATTTCCACCAGGGGGCAGTGTTACAGAGAAATCAAGACTTCAGATCTGTAAACATCAACAACGTCATCATTATTCCTCATTATTCCTCATTATTCCTCATTATGCCTCATTATTCCTCATTATTCCTCATTATTCCTCATTATTCCTCATTATTCCTCATTATTCCTCCTCATTATTCCTCGTTATTCCTCCTCATTATTCCTCCT